>NC_071507.1:23465000-23515000 GCF_027887155.1 Malaclemys terrapin pileata | reverse complement strand
TGTGTGCTAAGAGAGAACATGAAGGGACCCAAACGTGGCTGAATAGTTTTTGCATTATTATACCAGCTCTGTCCATAAATATCATTAGCCATATCTGAACACACAGGAGGTTGAACAAAGTGTTTCTTTCTATTTAAATGAAAGAATGGGGAATGGATGGCTCAGTAGTGGACTATACAACCTTTTAGGATTAGGTCACTGGTTCAAAACCAAGACTGGTCAGTCATGCAAAAAAGTTTTTACTACAGTAGTTGGTTGTCTATATGGTGCCAAAGTTCCAAAAACCACCACATTAATTAGAAGCTTTTTTGGCAATATCATCAAGGACTGAATGGAGAAAGGGAATGAACCATGCCAGAAAAACTGTGTGGAGAATCTTGCTGTGCTGCTGCCTATACTGTACTTGTTTTATAGATTAACAAAGGGCTTTACTCTCTAAGGGTATGTCTATGCTGCAATTAAAAACCTATGGCTGGCCTGTGCCAGCTGACTTGGGCTCACACAGCTTGAGCTAAGACAGCGGTCAGCAATCTTTGGTACGCAGCCCATCAGGGTAATCTGCTGGCAGGCCACGAGACATTTTGTTTATGTTGACCGTCCGCAGGCACAGGCCCCCGCAGCTCCCAGTGGCTGTGGTTCGCCATTCCCAGGCATTGGGAGCTGCAAGAAGCGATGGGCCATGGCCACTGGCAGCTGGGGTGGTCCGTGCCCGCGGACAGTCAACACAAACAAAATGTCTCACAGCTCGCCAGCGGATTACCCTGATGGGCTGCGTGCCAAAGGTTGCTGACCCCTGGGCTAAGGGGCTGTTTATTGCAGTGTAGAAGTTTGGGCTCAGGTTGGATCCTGGGCTCTAGGACCCTGCAAAATGGGAGGGTCTCAGAACTCAGGCTCCAGCCCAAGCCCCAATGTCTACACTGCAATTAAACAGACCCTTAGCCCAAGCCCCATGAGTCCAAGTCAGCTAGCATGTGTCAGCCATAGGTTTTTAATTGCAGTAAAGACATATTCTGAGTCCAACAGCTTTCACAGGTCCAAATTAAAATTAGAGAAAACAAAAGCATAACTGTGGTATGAATATCCAAAGATAAACAGATACATACAAATAAAATTCCTAGTTATTCCATTGTGAAGACTTCCCCTTATATCCTTTCTGCTCAGTGTCTGTCTCTCTTAATAGACTCTAAGCTTTTTGGGGTCAGGGACTGCATTTTGTACAAGACTGAGTACCTTGTCGGTGCTTAGCTGATAACAATTGACAATAAAGGCCAACATTTTCAAACCGAGATGTCTAAAGTTAGGTTCATAAATCCACATTGAGTCTCTTTAATATGGGGTCTGATTGTCCATACTGCTAAGCCCCCAACTGTTCCTGCTGAAATCAATGGGAGCTGCTGGGTGCTCCATATGTTTGAAAATGAAACCACTTACTTAGGTGCTTAAATGTGCACTTTGTAGCCTAATTTTGTCTAGGCCAATATGTCTAATCAGATGACAACCCATTTGGAACATGATGTTCAAATAGACAGGTAAGTGCCAAATCAAAAAAAGGAAAAAACAAAACAAAACAGGCCAATAATTAAAAACAAATGGAAGGATTGGATTTTATTAGTAAATGTCAATTTCACCATACACAAACCGATAACAACTATGTCCATCCATGATAATCAAAATGTACAGATAGGTCAAGTAAGAAAAATGCTGCTTGTGAACTTTTTAGAGTTAGATGTAAAGATATTAACTTTGTATATTTTGACCTGTGATGTTGATAATTTGTGTTTTAATAGTTATAAAGCTTTAACATTTTGAATATCAACATCTTCTGTCATTAATTATTGTCTGACACCTAATATAATTTCCCACAACTGTGAAAATTTAAATTGATAAAAATAGAAAAAAAAATGTTTAAAACCAACAATTTTGCACAACTCTGAAAATTTAAATTTATACAAATCGGGAAAAAAATGCTTAAAAATAAAAATCAATATAATCCACTGAAATTACAAAAAAATTAATTCTGCCAAGCCTAGCTCTAAGACAGCTTCAACTGAAGCCATATCACTACCATTTTTCCAAGAAAAATACAATTCAGGAGACCAAAAGCAACAACTCAATTGTATTAGAATTTAAAAACAAGGACTGATATATGAAAAATAACTCATTACCACTTGTAGGAATCCCAGTTATGTGTTAACTGCAAAATATCCTATGAGGCAAAGATACAAAAATCCTCAAAGCTTCCTCTCCCATTGGTGTCCTTCATTTGCGTGTGAAGGGAAAATGTAGTGATATATAACTAAATGTCAGCCAGTTCTGTAAACCAGATGAACAATTTGTGGAAAAAAATTCCAAGAAATACAAGTAATATAGCAAATGGCTGAAACACATGAGGAAGAGTGGGAGAAGTGCAATGAATCAATCATTTCTAACAGCCTGAAAAAAAATGAAAGCGTGATATATGGTACAGAGAGATGATAGCTGTTATTTACACCTGATTCAAAAGGAGGCATTTTTAACAAAATGACCACACTTTTTACCATATTTGGTACTAAGCCAGACTTCTAAGAACAATTATTAAATGTGGTAGCATAAACTACCAAAATGTCACCAACTGAATCTAATAAAAATGAAATTGTTCCAGCATTAGAAAAATAAAATAAAGTAAAAATTGAAGCAGATGTTTTCAAAGGACTACAAAACATCACAATGATATTTAACCAAACAAAATGATGAAAATATATTCTCATTTTAAAGAAAGAGAGAGATCTATATATTAGGGACTCAGGCTGCTAAATGTCAGTTAACTAATGAAGGTTAGCCAACAAGTTAAACACCTTTATTTAGAAAAATCAAGATGATTGCTCTGAAAATTATTTAACAACCCTATAAGATAGGGTTGGGCAACTTTATATTTAATTAAGACCAGTAGTAAACTCTTTGGTTGGGCAATTACTTAGTCATTTCAGAAAGATAACCACCTAGAAACGTTTTGCATCCTTAAGAGCAAGTACATAAACTGGAGATCAAGCTTTATAAATATCACAGTGAACTCAGTGTTGGATCTGATCCACTGATACTCAAGTTTATATGACACTGACTTTTAAAATTAATGAGGAGAGCTATAAACCAAGATGAATGTGTAAGAGATTTACAATACCATACACTGAAAAGAATAGAACAAGAAATTAATGGAACAAGAAAATAATGCAAAAAAATGTTAAATTGATAAACTATTCAAACCTGTAGCGAGAAAGGAACACTGATCTCATATTAACAAGACTATTCTTGATGACAATCAACCAGATGATTTAATAAGCCTTGAAGACAAATACAGATAGAGCAGCAAGGAAGTAAATTGTACAATAAAATGATCAGAAATAATCTAATCAAAAGGCAATAAAGTTTATAAAGGCAGATCATTAGAAATAACTATGTTAATGATACGACTAAGGGGGAAGAAGAGATTAGTTAAGATCAAGAAGACATAACATCCAACATGATAATTCAGATCACCTTGGGCCGTATATACTACACTGAATGTCAATGAGAGTTCGATGAATAGAGTGATGGCAGCAAATGCCTCAAACTATGTGTAGGAATGAACCCGAATGATGTTCCAGGCCCCCAAAGCTTTTAATGTCCATTTTAACTATAAGACTGACTGTCCAAAAAAGTCTTTGTTGTATTTTACAAGAGATTCTACTAAAGACAATGGAAAGTATTTCAGTTTATCTAAGAAACTTTTTCAAGATAGTCAAACAATTAATGCAATCAGCAAAGAAAAATACTAAAGTTAATTTTATGGAGTGGATGACAAGCAAAAGGAAGTGAGAAAAACAGTAGAAGTTAAAGTGAAGTAACAAATATTCTAATGTAGGAAGAAGAAATGTTTGAAAAAAGAAGTGAGAGTGGTAAATTATCATGAGCAACAACAACAAGCTCTACCTAATGCCCACTGTGGTACAGAATATGAGAACCCTCAGAGTAAATTTATTCAGGGAAACTGAGTCTTGACTAGTTAGTCAGATCTTCAAAATGTACCACACAATTAATTTATGTTTTTCACCAGATATGTCCTTCTGTAAAAACAATATCTTTCTGTTAGCAACACAGGTATCAAAATAAAGCTCATTTGATCCTGAACAAAACTGTTAGGCCCAGAGAAAGTAAAAGGCATTAATTCAATCTGAGTGAGATTAGATAATATAGACAAACTAATCTGTGATTTGAAGGAAACTTAGTACCTTGTTACAAATGGATTGAAATATTGAACCAAATATCCCAATCCAGTGGCAGTAATGTAATCTGAATAAATATTGGCTCTATATGTTAAAGGAGCCACCCTGCGTCTATCAGATGGAATATGAATGATCAGGTTCATCTTCTGATGAATAAAGCAATGAGCTAGAACCATTGGAATTTCCAGAGGATCTCTAACTATAGAGGGAATAAACATCAACTGTGGAGGATGCTCCAATTCAAATACCTAAATTAGCAATGAACAATAGCATAACAAGCCCATTTTTGGTCTAATTATTGCTAGTCAGTTCCACTTTCTAGTTCAGTACAGTTAGTTCAAATGTTTAAGCATCTAACTTCTAACCAATATTCACTTTACATGTAGGGTAAGGATCTTGCTCTCTCTTGAAAAACTCAACCCAGAATTCAAATACTTATTTAAATTTATTCTCTATCTAATCTGACAGCTAATGACCTTTCACTTCCAGATAATTTCTTGAGCAGTTTCAGACATTACTCCAAAAATTGCATTCTTAAATCAACAGAACATTATAGAACACTTTTCCAGAAGGAAACAATCTATTCCTTACATCTCCCAACTGCTACAGTTGGCAATTGCTTCCTTACATTTTCAATATTTCACAGTTTTCAACAAATGGTATTGTTCATACTTTTCCCCTACTGTCCAAATAGCTGAAGTTCTCCACTCCCAGCATTATTGAAGTCTCTTCTGCACTCCCATCAGAATTTGTTTATAAACTCTCGGTTCCTGGCTAACTGCACACTATGTCAAATCTCTATGAATCTCCAACTTCTCTTGCCAGCAAGTTTTTCCTTCCAGTCCCAGCAACTCACAAATTCAACACCCGGGCATACTCAGTTTTCTTCTAAAAGCAGCCATGATTGCCCTTGGTCAAAATTATTCTGTACTTTTCTGCGGCCCCAACAGCACTTTTCACAGTCAGGATTATCCTCCACATTGTTGTCTGCAGTCAAAGTCACTCAAAAATTCCTATGGTCCCAGCAGCTCTAAAAATACATAACAGCCTCCTTACAATAATGGCTGTGAATCATAGCATTCCTCAGCTGACATAAGTAGTTAAAATAGTTTTTAAAAAAGTTAAAATAGAACTTTTTTAAAAGTTCAAGTGAAAAATGAAAAAAAGGTTGAAAAGGACTCCCCTACCGTCTAACAATATTAAAGTCTGCCTCAAATTTACAAACGTACTCAGCAACATCAAACGGGCCGGCTTCAATCACACGCGGCAGCTTCAAACCCGGCAGCTTCAAATGCGGCAGCTTCAAACACACGCGGCAGCTTCAAATGCGGCAGCTTCAAACACTTTTGTGGCAGCCATCTTGCACACGCTCAAAAGAGCACAACCTTAGAAACCTTAGGCAGGCACCTTATCCACTAGGCTACACAGAGTCTTTGTTACAAAAAAGAATTATTGGAATTTGTAGATGTTAAATTAGCCCGTAGAGGGAGCTCACACGGTCCCATAAATGTACAGTAATTGGAACATACAGTAATTTAAAACATATATCTATTAAGCTCTCTGTAAAGGCTACAGAGGTCAAAATAGTACATTCTTTACTTTCTACCAACCTCTGCATGCCCATAAATTCATTCAAATTAGACTTCATTGACCACGTACTTTGTAACTCCAACGAACAGAAGATTTTTTTTATCCATATATTCTCCACAACAGACACAGCTACTTATAATGATTATTTGCATCTGATGTTGGAATGAATAAGTCTGTGTAAGAACATAACAAGAATAAAGTCCTAGCAACTAGAATTGTCATGGCAATGCCCTCGATATCCCCATACAGTTTGTTCTGTTAAGATAACTATGGTAGTGCTCTTTTTATAAGTTGACTAGAGCCACTAGTGTGTTTCTCAATGTCCTATATTTTGTCCAAGAGTATTACAATAGTATGATTGATACTCAAAGATTGACAGTGAAAACTGTTAGCTATCAGATGCTGAAGAGGCCTTTAAATAAGAACCAGCTAAACAAAACCCCAATTCCTGAGGAAATGTGGAACAGAAAGACCACTCAACAGAAGAAAACATACAGTAAATGTGAAATAAAAGAGCAACTCTCTAATCTGATGTTACAGAATATATTTTGGAAAGAAACCCACAATTTTATTAAATCAGATTCCAAGTATTTAAATTAATTAACATTGCACAAGACTGAAACGGAAAGAGAGAGCATTTAATCTATATAAAGTAGGCTATTCTTCTCTGAGCACAAATGTAGCATGCAGCAAAATAAAGTGGATGAGAATGAGGAAAAAATAGCAAATAGATATTTTATTTTACTTAAAATAACCTGTTGAGTTCTAAATATAATCTGCATTATTTTAACCTCCATATTAACTTACTTTTCCTATGCTTTAACAATATCAACCATTTTTTGTGCTGCCCTTTGAAACATAACTTCTTACTTTCCTTTTAGAGATTTGGTTATTCCCAGTCTGCAGTGCAGTTAATTTGTTAATTTTATTTGATATTTTTGAGGAAAATATAGGTGTTTTTTTAAACACATCACAGTATGATAAAAAGAATCATAAAAGAAAAGAATAGGAGTATACAACTTCAGTGGAGTAAGTGCATGTTTGGTTAAAGCTGGCATTAGCAGCGATATAAATCTTGCTAGAATATGTTGGTTTACCACAAGTCACCAAGGCATGCTGTTTATTTTTCATCAGTGCATCTCTAATTTACCCAGGGGCTGGAAGTTAACCTCACATACTCTAATTGCACCAGACCAATTTTCTGTCGCCCTATATTTTTATGTTAAGAGTTACTTCACATTGACATATCAATGACCTCTTGTATATATATAAATTATAGAATACTTGATTTTAATACAAATAAAGACCTTATGCTGCACCCTTTAGTTACCCCTGTAGTTCTTACTCACTTGAGTATCCAATGGACTCTTCAAGACCCCAATCCAGCAAAGCCTATGCTTAACATTAAAGCAGGGGATAGGTATACTCGCATATTTAAAGTGCTTTGCTGGACCAGGACCCAAGTGAGTAAGAATTAGTTCCATGAGTAAAGACTGCAGGAGCAGGCCCTAATATTAAATTTTCATATGTAAATCCTTTTTAAAAAATGAAATACGTTAGTAAGATATGGCAGTAACTTTGGAAGTTGTACTGTTATTTATATCAGCTTTGTGTTGGTATGAACTGCAGTGATGGGCATGGCTCGAATTTTGCTCCAATAAGCACCCACAATTTTGGATGCATATCCAAAACCTTTGAATCATTTGGGTGTCTGGACTGGAAATCTGGAATGAACAGGATTTCTCATGAGATTTCCAGTATTCCTTCACAAGTTTCAAAAACCACCTTTCCGGCTATTTTTGATACTGATGCCTCCAGTCTAGTTTGAAATCAGGAAGTGCAGAGCTGTGTGTGTGAGAGAGAGGGTGTTTGTGTATAAAAATTTAAGTTATCAGCTTTTTACTACCTATGAAAATTCTAAATCAGGGTTGGCTTGAGTTTTGGGTCAGCATTTACTTCATCTGAACTGTTTCACCTATCCCTACTGATCTAGCTCAGAATCTTAACCAGAGAGGCAATACAAAAACTGGGGAGCTGATCCTATTCCCATTGAGGTCCATGACAAAAGCTCCATTAGCTTCAAAGCATAGAGGATTAGGCACTTGATTTCCAATAAATTCAGTATCCAGAACAAATCCATTTACGTTTGTTGGTTACATTTTTATTTAATTAGCTTTGGGTCCATCTAAATTTGACTTCTTGCTTAGCTACATTAAATTGTTCAATTTCTCCTTTGACATGGTTAAACAGTACTTGTTGAACTTAATGTACTCAATGAAAAAGTGTTCCTGCTTATACTTTTAAGTAGCTATAATAAGAAATAAAAGTGTGTGAAATAGAAATTAATAGCTAATAAACCCCACAAAGTCCAAAAGACACCTGAAATGAAAGCACTGATGTGTTTGGTGTCTTTCTGTATGCTCTATTCCCCACCACTGTTGGAAAGAAGGAATAGGTTAGAATTGTGGCTATTGTTTAAACAAAGAATCAGATGGCTGCTTTTGCTCTCCTGTATGCTCATCCTAGGATCTCATGGTAGTCCATTTCCTCCAGGACATCTACATATATCTCCTCAAACAGACATATCTTTTCATGATATTCTTATGGTAACAACTCCATTGAACACAAAGGCAAGTGAGGCATTTCCGCTAGCTAACCCTCTTCAGGTTGGGGAGTTTACATCCTGCCTCTGTTGAACCAATTTAGACACATGCTCTGAAGCATAATTTCTTTACTTGCCCACTTAAATTCTGCTTAATACTGAGCAAGATCAGCCCCTTCATGTATAAAGGCATCACTCATTTAACATAGCTGTGCAATAATATAAATAATATGTCTTCCTATAATACCTTTTATCTGATCGTCTCAAAGACCCTTGTGAACTCAGACCCTCCTTAACTATCAACTCCCAATCTCACGTGCCAGCGATTAAACAAAGCAGAATGTGGAAACTATAGAGGCATATCCCTCCTCTCTGTTGGAGGGAAGATCATCGCCCGCATCATCTTGAACCGCCTAATAGCCAGTATTTCCGAGGCAAATCTACCTGAAAGTCAATGTGGTTTTCGACCTGGCCGGAGCATAGTCGACATGGTGTTTGCTGTCAGACAAATACAAGAGAAGTACATTGAACAGAACATGCACCTGTATGCTGTCTTCATAGATCTGACAAAGGTGTTTGATACCGTCAACAGGGAAGCCCTTTGGACCATTCTAACACGATTTGGCTGCCCAAGAAAATTTGTCCATTCGTAGACAAAGATTATATGCCTTTTTCATGACAGCATGACAGGCGAAATATTGTCTGATGGAGCCACATCAGTCCCGTTTTACATCACCAACGGCGTGAAACAAGGATGTGTTCTCGCTCCTGTCCTATTTAACCTGTTCTTTGCATGTGTCCTTAATCATGCAGTGAAAGATCTGGACCGAGGTATATATCTGAAATATCGGCACGATGGTTCACTTTTTGACCTCCGTAGCCTGAATGCAAAGACTAAAACTCCTTCTTGAGGCACTCTTTGCTGACGACTGTGCCCTCATGGCTCACACTGAAAATGATCTTCAGCACATCGTCAACAAGTTTGCTGAGGCCTCGCAACTTTTCGGACTAACTATCAGCCTTGGAAAGACAGAAGTTCTCCATCAACCTGCACGTGGATCAAATGCTTCTGTCCCAAGTATCTCCCTCGATGGCACTCAGCTGAAAATAGTGGAGAACTTTAAATATCTGGGTAGTGTCATATCAAGTGATGGATCACTGAATAACGAGATCAATGCATGAATATCCAAAGCAAGCCAGGTACTTGGCTGTCTGCGTGTCAAAGTTTTAAATCACCATAACATCCGGATGTCAACAAAACTGCTTGTGTACAGAGCTGTTGTTCTTTCATCTCTTTTGTATGGGTGCGAAACATGGACACTATATAGGTGTCACATCAAGCAGTTCGAAGCATTTCACATGCGCTGCCTCCGTAACATCATGAAGATCTGCTGGCAAGACAAAGTGCCCAATCTCGAGGTCCTCAAGAGAGCCCAGATGACAAGCATCGAAATGATGATCATGAAGTCACGGCTACGTTGGACTGATCATATCAGCTGCATGGATGCCAACAGAATCCCCCGCCAGCTTCTCTATGGTGAGCTCTCCCAGGGCATCCGGCATATAGGTCGTCCACGGAAACATTACGAGGACACCATCAAAGCCAATCTGCAGTACAACAATATCAAACCTAGGGACCTTGAGGACACCGTCAGTGACAGAACACAGTGACATGCAACAGTCAGAAATACCTGCATCGCCTTTGAGGAAGACCGCTGCCGGCGTCTACAAGAGGCACGCGAATGACGTCACAGAGCATCAGCAGTGCACAATCCACTGACTGCGAACTTCCCATGCACCATCTGCAGCAAAATGTGCACCTCTAGAATTGGCTTGTATAGCCATCAGAGGGCAAACCATAAGACGAACAAGTGATGATTTGCACAGATTTGTCATCATCGGATCGGTGGACTACCAAGAACTCTTCCCTATGTGAAGTGCATCGAAGCTTTCATGTGGTCAAAAAAATTCTTAAATGGGACAAAATTGTAGCCTTCCCTCCCCCACAGCCATGGAGGACCATAATAGCAGCACAAAAATGATCAGGAGATCCTCTGTACAGAGGCTGGGCTATACGTTGAATACACAATTTGGCCTAGAGTGCAGAAATTACTTGGTACTCTACTTGATTTAATACCTCTAATTTATATTTAATTGTTATTATTACTAGTCTCATGTTCAGTGCTGCGGAATGGTTAAAAAGTGCTGGATAAATAACAGAGTTGTTGCCTAAAACTTTCTCTGAAAGATGCCATGAAAAATGCAGTCATTTTGAACTATCTATCAAAAGAACAGAATTTGGACCTTATTCTGCCATGTGAGTCAAGATTTTAAATAGCACGTTACTCCATAAGTAGCCCCATTGAAATCAGTGTAACTACTTGAGGAGTAAAGTTATATTCATTGGGGTAAAACTATCAGAATCTGCCCCATATATGTCTGTAGGCTATCAGTCATTGTAGTATCTAGCTGATGATGTAAAAGGGCTCAGATACCCCTTAAAGAATACTCCCATGCCCAAGATAAAGGCTATGTCAAAAAAAAAACCAAAATCCTAAAAGAATGTTAAACTCTCAGTTGTTAAATTTGTACTTAAATTTGCCACAATATTGTTATTAAACAAGTGGTGATTGTAGCACCTATTTCTTGCTGAAAGCTGCCCAAAATATGAGCTCACCCTACAAGGAAGATGGTGGCACTAGTGTCTTGGGCAAACAAGGGCAGTCTGTTCGCTGTCTGTGTGGTGGTGCACAGTGTCTATGGCAAGAGAGCCTTCTAATCCCTGTTCTCACAGGTTCAGTATGAAGCCCAAAGACTAACTCAATAACAATTTCTTCTGTAGAAAATAGTGCTTATTATGTTTCAGAACTGTTCAGGAATATATTTCACACGGCAACATTGACTTTCCTGATCTTCTAACTGAGATTTGAGAGCTGGATCCTTTTTTCCCCTTAAAATCAAATAAAGTAAATTCTATGTCAGTTACAATGACAGTGCTGGAAGCTGACAGGCTACTTTACTCTAAAATTTGCTAAAACATGCTTTAGGAAAAAGAAGCTGTCCACCTGAAAAATCTATCTGTGTACTACAGTTAGTATATGGTTTGGCAAGAAAAAACTATTTTCACAAAACTCATCTTCCCTGGCCAAATGCAGTATTAGCATACACATACACCATACACTTAAATATGCTCATTCTAAAAAGTCAGGAGCTATGGGATTTTTTAAATATATGAACCATTGTAATTTACAACAGAAAACATGTTTACCCAACTTTCAATTTAAGCACATCACTTTACTTATAAAGCACTCCATTTTTACCTTTCAGGAGGAGGTAAGAATTAAATAAATCCTTTCCTGTTGAGTGTAATTATAGCTGAGTAACAATATTTCTAGGATATATTTTTAATCTTCATTTTCTCTGTCATTCCATTGTTCTAGTGCTGCAATCCCATACAATGTGTCTCCGGTGTTGTATGGAATTTGTATCAACTATCTGTTCATGTTTCTGCCTTTTTGCTGGTGTTGTGACTCTCGTTTCATGTGATTTCTCTTCTCTACTTTTATTAGATGTTTGCAAGACTTTTTGCTTTGAACTGTGCAGGCTGCATTTGGGGCTGAAATGCTTGATATTGACACCTTTTTTTCCATGTAAATGTTTTCTGAAATCTACTTGACCAATTTTTCAAGGGCTCAAGGTATAGTTGTGTGCACAAATAAAAAGTAGGGATATGCCCATACAATCCAAGTACTGACTGGATGCTAACATCCTTATATAGATCTGCCAAAATTACCTATGCTATTTCTTCTTAGCATTCAAAGGGTGCAGACATATTTTAAATGAATTCAGATATGATAATGGGGGAAAACCTATGAGCACAAGTACATTGACAGTCCTGAGTGTGTGTGTATGTCTATATTATAACTTTATATTTGCTATATGCAGTTTAATAAAGGAGAAATTCTCACAGATACAAAAGGCCATTTCTGTTCCTCTGCACAGGAATGGAGACAAGAGATTGAGAGGCCACGAAGGAAGAGTTGACACCATTGTGCACTGCATAATCCCCACACCACAAATGCACCTACAGAAAGAGGGTAGGAAGGAATGGTAGGCACAATTTGTGTGGATCCAATGGCCACAAATTCCACACAGGAGTTAGGATAGCAGCCTCAACCACAGGCCATAATTTGTGCATTTATACAACACCCAGAACCAATAGGCCGTAGCAATCACAGATCAGTTGGACAGATGTCTTGTACCTGGTTCCAAGCTAGGAGTAGGGGGAGAATTCCTTCCTCTCCATCCCCAGCACTGGTCCCAAGTTCAAGGCAAATTTAGACAGGCTTTGTATAAGGGAATAATAATTGGATCTTAAAGGTTTCAGAGTAGCAGCCGTGTTAGTCTGTATCCGCAAAAAGAACAGGAGTACTTGTGGCACCTTAGAGACTAACAAATTTATTAGAGCATAAGCTTTCGTGGACTACAGCCCACTTCTAGCATCCGAAGAAGTGGGCTGTAGTCCACGAAAGCTTATGCTCTAATAAATTTGTTAGTCTCTAAGGTGCCACAAGTACTCCTGTTCTTTTTGTGGATCTTAAAGGTAATCCTGTTTGCCTGGCCACTTTCGAAAATGTAGTGGTAGCTAGTATTATATTTCCTGACTGCAACAATATAGCATGTTCATCTTACATGCCATTTACGCTGCTGGCCCATGTAACTTAAATCTGGAAACATCGCTCCCATATTGTAGGAACCTGGGCAAAATAACATGCATAACCACCAGCGCAACAAATAAAACAGAAAATCTGAAAATTTATTTACTACTATCAGGGCATCTCATACATAATTATGCAGTGATCCTAAAATGAATAATCCGACTAGTGATAATGGAAAATCCAGCAATTTATAACAAACATTACTGTGTATGATAGACAAAAATGAATTACAGTATAATAAGATGCTAGTACAGCTCATCCTCATAATAAGTTTCTTCATGGGATCCAAATGACTTGTTTCTGAAAGTAGGTTAAATGTAGAGAGTGTTCATAACAGGATTATATGAAATAGGAAGCCATGTCACATCTGAGATAGTCTAATAAGAGAAAACACTAGAATATAAATGTCTTGTGCAATATAAGGAAAATTTTCTAGCAAAATTAGATTATCATCATATAACCAACTGCTGCATTAGTGAAAAGAAACATCAAACAGGATTACGCAATTTGCCTGATGATCACGGACATGAAAGTCACAAATAAAATGCCGTGATTACGTAAGTGGCATAGAACAAGCCTTTAAACAAATAAACAAACAAAATTTGTGATCAAATACTTATACTCTTCCTGAACCAAGTTCTAGCCTGGCAAACTTTGAGGGCCAGATTCTCCTGTCACTTAGACCGGTGTAAACTGGGAATAACTCCATTGAAATCAGTTGTATTACATCAGGGTGAAAACAACGAGGAGTCCAGTGGCACCGGATTCCTCGTTGTTTTGTGGATACAGACTAACATGGCTACTCCTCTGACACTTGGTATCAGGGTGAAAAATTAATCTGGTCACTAGTATTTCAGGAAGCTGGAAATGAAAATTAACCAAAGTCCCTGACGCCATCTCATTGGCATGAATGCAACAGAGTCCATCTTGCAGGTGGATCCATCCGTTTTGGTCTGCTGATAGTATGTGTTGTTTTAAGAGCACAAAGTTAGCTGCTAAATACAGGGAATAAAGAACAGAATGACAGTGACAGAAAAAAAAATCTAAGAATTATACTAATAATATCAAGAAAATGTTAATCAAGTGATGATTGTTATAACATTAGATAGATATTTTGTCTATATTGTCAATTCAAAAGCATTTGTAACCATGGAAATTTGGAAAATGGATATACTTTACAATAATGTTTCATTTGATATTATGAGTTCTGAATCATTATGAAATTAAATGCCCCTCTGCATGGTACCTTTCTTAGTTTTAACTGGTAGCTCGCGCTTTGCTTTCCCAGCAACGCCTTTTTTAAAATCAAATCAGACCTTAAGGTCAGGTCTCAGTGAACATCCTTGTTAGAGGTGGTGGGGTGGCATCCTTAAGACAATTACCACTGATCACCTCTTAATGGCTCTTCAAAACTACTTGAACATTAAAAAAAAAAGGTCATACAAACCTACAGTGTGCACTTTTACAGGGCTCCAAACTATAATGTGAGCTCATACATTTGTTCAGTCACGTAAATGGTTTTAGTTACTGTTGTTGGAACAAATAGGGTTAGTTTGATGAGGGTGGGAGTTGTAATATCAGCCTTCCTGCTCTTTACAATTTTAAAGGAAATCTTTATTTTAAAAGAAAAGGTTTTACGTAGGCTAAATTCTGGTTAATGATATCCTGCACTCCATATGCTATTGATACATATATCACGTATTATTACTGTCCGAATAGCGATACACATTGTTTTCAAAAAGAATGTTAAGGGCCAGATTTTCAAAACTGCTCAGCATCCATTATGATAACAAATTAACAGCAGATTTTCAAAAGAGCTCAGCACACTGGGGAGTGGAGCTCATTTGAAAATCTGATCATAAGTGTCACAATATGAACTGCTGGGAGTTGAGGATTTTTGCAAATTTGACATTTATTTTTGTGCCTAAATGGGAGCTGAGCTCTTTTGACCTTAATTGGGGTGTTGAGAATTTGAAAATCTGACCCCATGTAACCCATTTCCAATTGTACAAGCAGACCACAAAGTATAAGCCTGATAGGCTAAGTAAAACTGCATTGTTTATCAATACATTTGTTCTGTACTTACACATTTCCAATAACCTTGGTTATATGTTGTATTATAACATACACTTTATCACATCACTTCTGTCCTGTAGTTGATCTTATAACAACTAGTTTTATAAGGTTCAGAAATTGTTATAGGTTTTATAAAAAAGACATTGTGACTTTTACAAGTCTCTCTGTTATTGGAAAATATGTATTTTTCACATAATTTTTAAGAGTTAAAAATATTTTAATTTCTTATTTTCAACACACTATTTGTATGTTTGGCATTGGCACGAGGTATTTTTCTCATCCTCTTTCATCCCAATCCCAATATTAGAATTTACTATTTGGGCCACAGTAAAAAAGAGGCTGCTCCAAATAAAGATTTACAAATCACAATATTCAGTGTGGGGAATCTTTAGCAGTTCTGATTTTAAGTTGTTTGAATTTAAGATACAAAAGATTTGTCAGCTCAAAAATAAACAGGAAGGTAATTTCTGCTGTGTGGTTTGTGGCATTTTGCCAGATGCTAATGTTTTGGCATAGATTTAGAGGGGGGCTGGTGTTTTCCTACAAAGAATTCTTGTGAAAGTTGGCAAGTTCATAGGGGTTTTCAGGATTTTTTTTTCCCATGAGGTTTCCTGTTTTGAATAATCACTCAGCCAGTTTTGGCCTCAAGCTTCCAAAAGATCTGAATATCTCAAACCATCATGAATTGAGCCATTCTTTTTTCAAATGAACCACTTGCCCAGCTTGCATGCAGACAAAAGAAAACTCTGTGCTAGCTATTGTTATGGTGGTTAGAGATAGCTCTCTTATTATAATGGCCTAAGGAAGATTCAAATCAATGCTGACTGGGAGCAGTGAGTCAGTGCTGAAGGAACCATGACTACTATTGAAGCTTTCCATCACCAATGGCTTTCACTCAGATCCTCTATGAGAGGAAGGCTAAGAAAAGGAGAAGAAAGGCTAAAGGGCAGAAATTAAAAACAGAAATGCAATGGATTTTAAAAGTAAGATTTTTAGACAGTGTGCTGGGTAACTGACATACTACAAGATCTTCTCTATCATCTCTTTCTCTAGCATCAAACTAACTAAAAGTCCCATTTATGAAGAGCAAGACTACTGAAATTGCTGCAATAGTCTATTTCATACACAATGATGCTAAATTAAATGTATGTTTACTAAAAGAATAAATTTTCCTAGCCCAAACCAGAACATGAAAGTATCAACCAATGATGCTGTCTTAGATTAATGTTTGAAAGAAATAAACCAGTTGAAATAATAAACCTTCTATGCATCAGGAAAGTGGTAGGAAGGTCAAAATAGCTGTGAAATTAATATTTTTCCACAGTAATCCCAAATAGGCAAGTCTGATGTGACTATACTGTTTCCCTCATGATGAATCTGTCGTAAATGAACATGGTAAAAGGAAAGTTCTCTATGAACCAAAGTTATAGTTTTAATTAGTTTTCATTACACAATCAAGTACAGGAAGGAATATTAGTCTATGGGCCATATCCTTCCATCCCGAGGCCCCAATCCTGCACTGAGAACGCAGGTGGTGGACTCCCTGTGCCCAATGCGATTCTCAATCCAGGATCAAGCCCTTATTCATGCAAGTAGCCCTTAATCACACAAGTAATTCCTTTGATTCCAAACTCATACAAGTAAAGGCTACAGCATGAAGCTCCATAGTAGTATGATGTATAATGTTGGTTGATCTTTAGGAATCCCCCCAACGAAAAGCTAGGTTACCTAGAGAAAATTCAAAACTCTGCAGAGATTTTGTTTATTGCAAAAGAAAAGCACAATCCAGTCTCCAGTTGGTGAATTTTATGCAATAAAAGCATTGAAAAAATGTATTCAAAATGTATGCCAATGCATAATGTGTCATATTATTCATTTGCAGATGCATATAAAACCTCTTTTTAACACTTTATTTTTGGAATGTAATGTAAAAGGGGTGATTATGTGCAGGTAATTTATTAAATAAGATGTCCAAACACCTAATTACCATTTTGTACAGTTGGAGTTATATATATTGCCAAAAATTACTATTCTTTCCAGCATTCCCAGGGGAAAGACAAAATGGAGATACAGACAACATCTTTCATTTGATCAGTCTGTTTTTTTTCCCAGAAAGAAATCTTTTCACTCTGTTTATATGATTTCTGTTTTTTCAAAAAAGTAAATTTCCAGCTAAAACAATTTATTCCAGGTTGTTCCTCTTCTTCACACAATGGGATGTTATCAGTTACTACAAATAAGTGAAATATTAGTTTTCCACCAATAATGTAGTTGTGATTTACCATATGTAACCTGCCCAATATGAATTCTATCTATTGTATTAATAGAGATTATTTTAATTACTGGTTGTCACAGTTCAGGGCAATTGTTCCTGTATTCCTCCTCAGTGATCCAGCAAGGTTCCTGGTTTCTCTGACATGATCTTTCTTTGATCGAGACCCAGATCTCAGTCTCACTCCAAGAGAGGGAGAGATAACTCAGTGGTTTGAGCATTGGCCTTCTAAACTAAGGTTGTGAGTTCAATCCTTGAGGGGGCCATTTAGGGATCTGGGGCAAAAATCTGTCTGGGGATTGGTCCTACTTTGAGCAACAGTTTGGACTAGATGACCTCTGAGGTCCCTTCCAACCCTGATATTCTATGATCTCTCTCCTCCTGACAAGGTTTTCTAGGCTAAATAGTTCCCAGCCTATCCTGAGAGTTCCCAGCAAGTCAGATGACCTAAACAGACCAGCATCTGTTCTTTTGTTTTCTCTTCTGAGGCTTTCTAAGCAAGTACATTTATTCTTGAGATGAAAGCATTACAGAGAAAACAATTTAAAAACCCACACACATGCTAAAAAGCTTACCAGAGGTAATTCCAACCTTGGGCTCTGGCAGATATCTTTCCTTTCAACTCTTCCCTAAGGATTGGGGCCTCCCATTGGACAGAAGGTTCTGTCCATTTGCTGGAGCAGAAGGCAGGCCCTGAGTCACTTTAAACTCAGGCTATTTATCTAAAAGTTTTTTCTTTGTCTGTTGGTCTCTGGAGAATCCAGTTTGAACCAGAATATGGTGCTGATGCTTCTTGGGAGGTACTACAACCTGAGTGAATTTGCCTAATCATCCCCCACTATTCTTAGTTCCCGGAGGTCTGCAGTCACCCTCCCCTATGGAATTATGTACAGTCCCTGGATCACAATGAAATCTAAACTTAATACAATAAGATCTTACAAAGATACTGCAGAGAAATGCCATACCTAGCACATCTGTGTTCTGTATGATTCTTAAAGATAAATGTTGCTATCTTAAACTATGGCTCACATAAGTTGTCTGCTTCCACTTGCATGATACAATAGGGTTAGTTAGTTAGGTAGGTAGGTAGTACCCATTATGCCTCTGGCATTTAGGGCAGTAATGAAGCTCCTCCACTCTGGTCTATTTCTGGCAAGTCTTTCAAGATTGATTGAAGTCAATATAATGTAAGAGGGAAAAAAAGGCTAGTTTTAGCTCAGTAGCCTTAGTAGCAGAGCAGCTAACAGACACAAGACTTGAGGAGAGTGGGGAAGGAACCTATAATCTAAAATTGAGGCCTTACTCACACTGGCTAACGTTTTCATAAGTGACCATGTTTTGTGTGCCTCAATTTGAGGCACCTAGGGCTTGGTGCTGTATAACTGCATAAACTTCAGTTTAACTTATGAGCGCTCATTGCCTGTGAAGGTCAAGTGTCTCAGCGTCTCAATTTGGCACACCAAAAATTAAGTCCACTTTTAAAAATTTGGGCTATGTTCCCTGGAGGATCATCCTCTCAGAAGCCCATCACAAAGCTGTTTTCTTTTATATGGGCCAGAAACTAAACATGTTTCTCCAGTGCTGTAAATCCAGAAAATCCTGCTATCTTGTTTAAGTTTAGTGCCATTCCAGCGATGCTTTCCATAGCATTTGTAAAGATACATATAAGTTTAACTCTCTTTTATGTTGTAGTTCTTGCTATATCTATCAAACTAACAATGTAAACTTCATTGGGTCAGGTTTTGCTGCACTGAAGATCTGACTGTTATCTGGAGTAGCTGCTGTTTGCTTGCACAAAGATAACTGAAAGGGAGGGAGGAGGCAATAGGTAACTCTGCCCACATACCTAGCAATATCAATGGAAAAAGCTGTGCTCTTCTGCCAAAAAAATGCCACAGACTAGTTGTGGAAGGCCATTGTGGGCACAGAGAAAGATCAGAGGAAAAATTGCCCTCATCCACCTAGAAACATGCGGAAGCAGAAGTCTATATACCCATGATCTGTTTTAGGGTTTTATTGGAGCCTTGTCCTCGCTAGTCATAAAAAGAGAGGTGATGATAGGAACCTGAGTAAGAGGTGGTGAACCCTTAATGCAAGTTAAAGTTGCCTCTGAACAGGAGCGACGCCAGGGTTTTTGGCACCCTAGGCGGCAGTGCTCTTCCACAGTAATCGGTGGCAGCTCCTCCTCTGAAGCTGCGTTCCCGGCAGCGGGGGTCCTTCCACTCTGAGGCTTCGGGGCGCTTTGGCGGCGGGTCCTGGAGCGAGTGAAGGACCCGCCGCCGAATTTCCGCCGAAGATCCTAAGCGGAAGAAGCCCCTCGCCACCGAAATTCCGCAGAGGGTGGTGAAATGCCACCCCCTACATCCTGCCACCCTAGGCAACTGCCTAGGGTCGCCTAGTGGAAGCGCCGGCCCTGCCTCTGAATAGTGCTTACAAAAGTAGAAGCCTTAATTTCAGTTTTTCTTTTACAGGGAGAAAACAAATGAACGACAGTTCAAGAGGCAAATGAAACACTTCAGAAGATACTGAAGTTAGTTATGTATGCAGTCATCTTGATGGTGGTGGGAATTTGTCATCATATAATATGATGTCTGTTCTGGAAAACAGCAGTGTGACTATGTGATATCAATTATATGCTTGACTGATGAGAGTGCATTGTGGCCACACCAGGGAGACCCCATCTGCCCAGACTGTTTCAATGCCCTCAGCCATGGAGGAGATACAACAATAAGGACAGTGATTACTATCCATTAAGACTCAGTGGGTCAAATCACCCAATCAATGGAGCAGCCATTGTCGGGGCCATTCATCTTGATTAGCTCAGCTGAAAACTCTAGCCAACCAGGAAAACTCAGTTTAAGGAAATGCACTCACCAGGGAATTTATTTATTGGTTGTGAGTCAAATCATGTGCCAGCTTCATAAGGACCTTGGGTAAACACACTTAGGGTATGTCTACACTGAAAAAAAACCAACTGAGGCAAACTGATTCAGGTTTGCACTATGACGCTAAAAAGAGCAGTGTAGATGTTTCTGTCCAGGCTCTGAAAGCCGGTCCAGGGGAAGACTAGCATCAAGGACTAAAGGCTGGCAGATACAGGCAGACAACCATGCTCTCTGTGATGGTAGAGTATCCTGCCTGGGTAGTAATGGGTCATTGCCATCCTCAAGTATGATAAAATGTGCATTTAAGTTTGTTTTTAATACCTTTTCTCTGACTTCTAAATAACCCTTGTTTTTTTTTTTAAAAAAAAGACCTGCTGACTTTGTCTTGGCAATTCCATTGTTGTCTGTCCCTGTCCAGAACTGGGTGTAAATGGCCTGTATGCCTACAGGCACTGTACTCTGGCCCAGGGCCACCCAGAGGATTCAGGGAGCCTGGGGAAAAGCAATTTAAGGGGCCCCTTACATAAAAAAAGTTGCAATACTATAGAATACTATATTCTTGTGGGGGCCCCTGCAGGGCCTGAGGCAAATTGCCCCACTTGCCCTCCCCTCTTTCCCCCGGGCGGCCCTGGGAAAAATAAAGATTTAAAAAAACTTCCGCATCTCAGCACAAACCCAGTTTTGAGAAAACTTCTTTTCAAGTCACCTTTACAAGGTATCACTGGTTCTCAGCATCAGCTAGTGCTAAACAGGGCCAGCTCCAGGCACCAGCTTGCCAAGCAGGTGCTTGGGGTGGCCACTCTGGAGAGGGGCGGCATGTCCAGCTATTTGGCAGCAATTCGGCGGATGGTCCCTCACTCCCGCTCGGAGCGAAGGACCCCCCACTGAATTGCCGCCGCAGATGGCAATCGCGATCGCGGCTTTTTTGTTTGTTTGTTTTTTGCTGCTTGGGGCGGCAAAAACCATGGGGCCAGCCCTGGTGCTAAAAGGCACTAAAGCTCATTAAAAGGGTTGGACAAATATTTTCCATCAAAACTTTTTTTGGATCGAAAACTAGGGGGTTTTAAAAAGCAGAAAAAATCACAGATAATGTCTGTTTCCTTCAAAATTTGTTGTGTTTTTTTTAATTGAAAAGCTGAAATTAGTCTGCCAAAACCTGAACATAGTTTGGGGTTTCAGAAGTGTGTGGCCAAATATTTGCTTCTTGCTCTGTTTGATTGTTTAAAGAAACAATAAAAAAAACTCTGCTTAAAAAAAATCCAAAACTTTTGAACCACCTCAGCCTGAGCCCATCCAGTCAGAGATTTTTCCAGCTTTCTGATACTCTGCTGGCTTCCTTGACTCATATCTGTCTCCATAACTTTGGGTTCATTTAGGTTAGAACATAATAACATAAGAATGGCCATACTGGGTCAGACCAAAGGTCCATCCAGCCCAGTATCCTTTCTACTGACAGTGGCCAATGCCAAGTGCCCCAGAGGGAGTGAACCTAACAGGTAATGATCAAGAGATCTCTCTCCTGCCATCCATCTCTACCCTCTGACAAACAGGGGCTAGGGACACCATTCCTTACCTATCCTGGCTAATAGCCATTAATGGACTTAACCTCCATGAATTTATTTGTTTCCTAGAGACTGGCTCCATGGGGTCCCTCACAAACTGGAGACGGTTACTGTGGGTTTGTCTTTAGTATAGCTTCTGTACATACTCCACGAACTGAGCATTTGAGCTTGTTCCAGAATCTGGGATGAGCCTATGTTGTGAAAACTGAAATGCTCAAAACAGCACATGCATGTGAATTAAATTAAATTAAATTGTTAAAATTAAATTAACCCAGAGGGTCTCAAACTGGGGGTCGGGACCCCTCAGAGGGTCATGAGGTTATTACTGGGGATCACAAGCTGTCAGCCTCCACCTCAAACCCTGCTTTGCCTCCAGCGTTTATAATAGTGTTAAATATATATAAAAAAAGTGTTTTTAATTTATAAGGAGAAGGGGGGTCGCACTCAGAGGTTTGCTATGTGAAAGGGGTCACCAGTACAAAAGTTTGAGAACCACTGAATTAACCCCTCTGGAGCCACGGGGAATGCAGGGGAGGAGGGCTCTCCCTTGGTAGGGTTGGGAAGGAGGTAGGTGGTATAGGATATTGCTCTTCTGATGTGATCCCTCCCCCATGGCTCTCTTGGCTTTATCACTGTTAATCTAAAGTGGCTAATTTTAAATGAAGCTACCAATACATTAGAAGCAAGAGGAAGACCAAGACAGGGTAGGTCCACTGCTCAGAGAAGAGGGAGAAACAGTAATAGAAAACTTGGAAATGGCGGAGATGCTTAATGACTTCTTTGTTTCGGTCTTCACCGAGAAGTCTGAAGGAATGTCTAACATAGTGAATGCTAATGGGAAAGGGGTAGGTTTAGCAGATAAAATAAAAAAAGAACAAGTTAAAAATCACTTAGAAAAGTTAGATGCCCGCAAGTCACCAGGGCCTGATGAAATGCATCCTAAAATACTCAAGGAGCTAATAAAGGAGGTATCTGAGCCTCTAGCTATTATCTTTGGAAAATCATGGGAGCCGGGAGAGATTCCAGAAGACTAGAAAAGGGCAAATATAGTGCCCATCTATAAAAAGGGAAATAAAAACAACCCAGGAAACTACAGACCAGTTAGTTTAACTTCTGTGCCAGGGAAGATAATGGAGCAAGTAATTAAGGAAATCCTCTGCAAACACTTGGAGGGTGGTAAGGTGATAGGGAATAGCCAGCATGGGTTTGTAAAGAACAAATCGTGTCAAACCAATCCGATAGCTTACTTTGATAGGATAACGAGTCTTGTGGATAAGGGAGAAGTTGTGGATGTGGTATACCTAGATTTTAGTAAGGCATTTGATACAGTCTCGCATGATATTCTTATCAATAAACTAGGCAAATACAATTTAGATGGGGCTACTATAAGGTGGGTGCATAACTGGCTGAATAACCCGTACTCAGAGAGTTGTTATTAATGGTTCCCAATCCTGCTGGAAAGGTATAACAAGTGGGGTTCCGCAGGGGTCTGTTTTGGGACAGGCTCTGTTCAATATCTTCATTGACGACTTAGATATTGGCATAGAAAGTACGCTTATTAAGTTTGCAGATGATACCAAACTGGGAGGGATTGCAACTGCTTTGGAGGACAAAATGATCTGGACAAATTGGAGAAATGGTCTGAGATAAACAGGATGAAGTTTTCATAGATTCTAGGACTGGAAGGGACCTCGAGAGGTCATCGAGTCCAGTCCCCTGCCCGCATGGCAGGACCAAATACTGCCTAGACCATCCCTAATAGACATTTATCTAACCTACTCTTAAATATCTCCAGAGACGGAGATTCCACAACCTCCCTAGGCAATTTGTTCCAGTGTTTAACCACCCTGACAGTTAGGAACTTTTTCCTAATGTCCAATCTAGACCTCCCTTGCTGCAGTTTAAACCCATTGTTTCTGGTTCTATCCTTAGAGGCTAAGGTGAACAAGTTCTCTCCCTCCTCCTTATGACACCCTTTTATATACCTGAAAACTGCTATCATGTCCCCTCTCAGTCTTCTCTTTTCCAAACTAAACAAACCCAATTCTTTCAGCCTTCCTTCATAGGTCATGTTCTCAAGACCTTTAATCATTCTTGTTGCTCTTCTTTGGACCCTTTCCAGTTTCTCCACATCTTTTTTAAAATGCGGCACCCAGAACTGGACACAATACTCCAGCTGAGGCCTAACCAGAGCAGAGTAGAGCGGAAGAATGACTTCTCGTGTCTTGCTCACAACACACCTGTTAATGCATCCCAGAATCATGTTTGCTTTTTTTGCAACAGCATCACACTGTTGACTCATATTTAGCTTGTGGTCCACTATAACCCCTAGATCCCTTTCTGCCGTACTCCTTCCTAGACAGTCTTTTCCCATTCTGTATGTGTGAAATTGATTTTTCCTTCCTAAGTGGAGCACTTTGCATTTGTCTTTGTTAAACTTCATCCTGTTTAACTCAGACCATTTCTCCAATTTGTCCAGATCATTTTGAATTATGACCCTGTCCTCCAAAGTAGTTGCAATCCCTCCCAGTTTGGTATCATCCGCAAACTTAATAAGCGTAATTTCTATGCCAATATCTAAGTCGTTGATGAAGATATTGAACAGAGCCGGTCCCAAAACAGACCCCTGCGGTACCCCACTCGTTACGCCTTTCCAGCAGGATTGGGAACCATTAACAACAACTCTCTGAGTACGATTATCCAGCCAGTTATGCACCCACCTTATAGTAGCCCCATCTAATTTGTATTTGCCTAGTTTATCGATAAGAATATCATGCGAGACCGTATCAAATGCCTTACTAAAGTCTAGGTATACCACATCCACCGCTTCACCCTTATCCACAAGGCTCGTTATCCTATCAAAGAAAGCTATCAGATTGGTTTGACATGATTTGTTCTTCACAAATCCATGCTGGCTATTCCCTATCACCTTACCACCTTCCAAGTGTTGGCAGACGATTTCCTTAATTACTTGCTCCATTATCTTCCCTGGCACAGAAGTTAAACTAACTGGTCTGTAGTTACCTGGGTTGTTTTTATTTCCCTTTTTATAGATGGGCACTATATTTGCCCTTTTCCAGTCTTCTGGAATCTCTCCCGTCTCCCATGACTTTCCAAAGATAATAGCTAGAGGCTCAGATACCTCCTCTATTAGCTCCTTGAGTATTCTAGGATGCATTTCATCAGGCCCGGGTGTCTTGCAGGCATCTAACTTTTCTAAGTGATGTTTAACTTGTTCTTTTTTTATTTTATCCGCTAAACCTACCCCCTTCCCATTAGCATTCACTATGTTAGGCATTCCTTCAGACTTCTCGGTGAAGACCAAAACAAAGAAGTCATTAAGCATCTCTGCCATTTCCAAGTTTCCTGTTACTGTTTCTCCCTCTTCACTAAGCAGTGGGCCTACCCTGTCTTTGGTCTTCCTCTTGCTTCTAATGTATTGATAAAAAGTCTTCTTGTTTCCTTTTATTCCCGTAGCTAGTTTGAGCTCATTTTGTGCCTTTGCCTTTCTAATCTTGCCCCTGCATTCCTGTGTTGTTTGCCTATATTCATCCTTTGTAATCTGTCCTAGTTTCCATTTTTTATATGACTCCTTTTTATTTTTTAGATCGTGCAAGATCTCGTGGTTAAGCCAAGGTGGTCTTTTGCCACATTTTCTATCTTTCCTAACCAGCGGAATAGCTTGCTTTTGGGCCCTTAATAGTGTCCCTTTGAAAAACTGCCAACTCTCCTCAGTTGTTTTTCCCCTCAGTCTTGATTCCCATGGGACCTTACCTATCAGCTCTCTGAGCTTCCCAAAATCTGCCTTCCTGAAATCCATTGTCTCTATTTTGCTGTTCTCCCTTCTACCCTTCCTTAGAATTGCAAAGTCTATGATTTCATGATCACTTTCACCCAGGCTGCCTTCTACTTTCACATTCTCAACGAGTTCCTCCCTATTTGTTAAAATCAAGTCTAGAACAGCTTCCCCCCTAGTAGCTTTTTCAACCTTCTGAAATAAAAAGTTGTCTCCAATGCAGTCCAAGAATTTGTTGGATAGTCTGTTCCCCGCTGTGTTATTTTCCCAACATATATCCGGATAGTTGAAGTCCCCCATCACCACCAAATCTTGGGCTTTGGATGATTTTGTTAGTTGCTTGAAAAAAGCCTCATCCACCTCTTCCACCTGGTTAGGTGGCCTGTAGTAGACGCCTAGCATGACATCTCCCTTGTTTTTTGCCCCTTTAAGCCTAACCCAGAGACTCTCAACACTTCCGTCTCCTATGTCCATCTCTACCTCAGTCCAAGTGTGTACATTTTTAATATATAAGGCAACACCTCCTCCCTTTTTCCCCTGTCTATCCTTCCTGAGCAAGCTGTACCCATCCACACCAACATTCCAATCATGTGTATTATCCCACCAAGTTTCAGTGATGCCAACAATGTCATAGTTGTATTTATTTATTAGCACTTCCAGTTCTTCCTGCTTATTCCCCATACTTCTCGCATTTGTATATAGGCATCTAAGATACTGGTTTGATCTTTCCTCCCAGTTTTTTCCTGACTCTCCTTTCTCTCTGCCAATATAGCCCACACTCCCTCTTGTTTCCAACTCATTTCCCCGGTCTCCATGTTCCCCACTTACCTGTGGGCTTTGCTCACCTGTCCCCGTCGAACCTAGTTTAAAGCCCTCCTCACTAGGTTAGCCAGTCTGTGTCCGAATAGGGTCTTCCCTCTCCTCGAAAGGTGAACGCCATCTCTGCCTAGCAGTCCTTCCTCGAATAGCATCCCGTGGTCTAGGAAGCCAAAGCCCTCCTGGCGACACCATCTTCGCAGCCAGGCATTCACCTCCATGATGCATCTGTCTCTGCCCGGGCCCCTACCTTTAACAGGAAGAATTGAAGAGAATACCACCTGTGCTCCAAACTCCTTCACCCGTGCTCCCAGAGCCCTGTAGTCACTCTTGATCCGCTCAGTGTCACACCGCGCAGTATCATTTGTGCCCACATGGATGAGTAGCATGGGGTAGTAGTCAGAGGGCCGGATAATCCTCGACAATGCCTCCGTAATGTCTCGGATACGGGCCCCCGGCAGGCAGCATACCTCCCGAGATGAAATGTCAGGGCGACAGATGGGCGCCTCCGTCCCCCTCAGCAGAGAGTCTCCGACCACCACTACCCTACGTTTCCTATTCGCAGTGGTGGCAGCAGACTCTCCAGCCTTAGGGGTACGAGGCTTCTCCTCCTTTACTGTAGGGAGTGATTCCTTCTTTCCTGTATCAAGAAGAGCATAACGGTTACCTATAACCACGGCAGGAGGGTTCTGAGCAAGGGTGGAGCACTGCCTGCTGCCAGAAGTAACCAGCTGCCAGCGTCCACCCTGAGCCATCTCCTCCTCCACCAGTGGTGTATCAGCAGTCCTGTGTACTGGGACAGCTACCTCAGCTGTCTCCACATGGACACTGTCGAGGAATTGCTCATGGATACGGATGCTCCTCAACCTAGCCACCTCCTCCTGTAGCTCTCCCACCTGCTGCCTGAGAGATTCCACCAGCAGGCACCTTTCACATTGGATGGTCCCCCCAGCCTGGATATCAGTAAGTGGAAATTGCAAGTTACAGTCTTTGCAAAACCACACCAGGATCTGGGTAGAGGCATCCATGCTTAGGCACTCTGTCTGGCTACAGGCACAGGTGGAGGAGACAGTAGCAGTGCTGGCACAGGTGTTGCAGGTCTTCCTAACCATCATAAGCCTCCCTCTGTCAAACTCCCGTCTGCAGCCCCCTGTCAGCTGAAAGGGTTGTTTAAGCAAACAGTTAGAATGTAGTTGCTTTATAGGTATTAAGGGGAATCAAGAGAAAACAGATGGAACCGGCAAGGGACCCTCGCCCCCTTCCTAACTCCCTTGCGAAACTCCCTGTTAGCAGCCCCTGGTCGCAAAGCTCCCTGGTCGCTTGTGCGCTGCTTTATAAAGCCCTGGCCTGTATGAATGCCCCGCCCACTGATTAAGGCTCAGCCACTTACCAGAGGCTTCTAGCTTTCAAACCTTCCTTTGAAGCTCACAGCTTCCAACTGCCAGCCACAGCACACGGTCCTTCAAACAACCAAAACAAACAAACAGACTGACAAACACAAGCTCAGCACACAGCAAGTAACCCTCAAACACAAACAAACACACACTACAGACAGTCACTTACCCCAAAAGGTTGCTGTATTGCTCCTCCTTCACCTGGAGAACTCCCTTGCGAAACTCCCTGTTAGCAGCCCCTGTTCGCAAAGCAGTCCCCTGTTTAACAAAGACAAATGCAAAGTGCTCCACTTTTCCACAGGAAAAATCAGTTTCATACATACAGAATGGGAAGAGACTGTCTAGGAAGGAGTACAGCAGAAAGGGATCTAGGGGTTATAGTGGACCACAAGCTAAATATGAGTCAACAGTGTGATGCTGTTGCAAAAAAAGCAAACATGATTCTGGGATGTATTAACAGGTGTGTTGTGAGCAAGACACGAGAAGTCATTCTTCCGCTCTACTCTGCTCTGGTTAGGCCTCAACTGGAGTATTGTGTCCAGTTCTGGGCACTGCATTTCAAGAAAGATGTGGAGAAATTGGAGAGGGTCCAGAGAAGAGCAACAAGAATGATTAAAGGTCTTGAGAATATGACCTATGAAGGAAGGCTGAAAGAACTGGGTTTGTTTAGTTTGGAAAAGAGAAGACTGAGAGGGGACATGATAGCAGTTTTCAGGTATCTAAAAGGGTGTCATAAGGAGGAGGGAGAAAACTTGTTCACCTTAGCCTCTAAGGATAGAACAAGAAGCAATGGGTTTAAACTGCAGCAAGGGAGGTTTAGGTTGGACATTAGGAAAAAGTTCCTAACTGTCAGGGTGGTTAAACACTGGAATAAATTGCCTAGGGAGGTTGTGGAATCTCCATCTCTGGAGATATTTAAGAGTAGGTTAGATAAATGTCTATCAGGGATGGTCTAGACAGTATTTGGTCCTGCCATGAGGGCAGGGGACTGGACTCGATGACCTCTTGAAGTCCCTTCCAGTCCTAGAATCTATGAATTTATAAATCTACCCTCCCCTGACATGAATCTCCCCTATGGCACTGAAATTAAATGTAGACTATAATTTGGCATTTGAGAAGTGAAAGGGATGGTAGCCCTAAGCGAAAAGATAACAGCTTGGCTCTTTGTGTTAAATAGCTATCTGCAAGCCTCAAACTGCTGAATGAGCTTTAGGGCAGGGAAGGCTGTGCCTCCCCAAACAGCCTGGCCCTGCCCGCTGTCCGACGCCCACCCACTTCCTGCCCCCCGACTGTCCATCTCAGAATCCCCGACCCATCTTGCTCCTTGTTCCCTGACCGCCCCCCTAAAGATCCCCCCAACCACCACCCCGGGACCCCACCCCCCACGAATCCCCCCCGCTCCCTGTCCCCTGACTGCCCCAACCCCTATCCACCCCCCTGCCAAGTCCTGACAGACCTCCGGAAGGCCCACGATCCAACCTCCTGTTCCCCGACCCCTGACAAGTCCCCCCCGAACCTCTGCCCCATCCCTGTCCCCTGACTGTCCCCAGGACTCCCTGCCCCTTATCCAACCCCCCTGGCCCCAGTCCCAGCCCCGGCCCCAGCCCCCTTACCATGCCGCTTACCCCCGCCTCCCCCCTCTCCCGGAGCCTCAGCGCGCCGCGTCCAGGAGCGGCCCTGGAGAGCACTGCAGTGGCGTGGCTCCAGTGGGACCTGAGCTCCCACCGCTCAGCTGCAGCTCGCAGCCCCGCCCCCTTACCACGTGGCTCTGAGTGGGAGGAGTTCAGGCCCCGCTGGAGCCACGCCGCTTTAGCTCTGTCCAGAGCCGCTCCTGGATGTGGCGCGCTGAGGCCTCCAACATTCTCGTGGGGCCGCCCCACTTGCCCTCCCCCCCCCATGCGGCCCTGCTCTGGCCTGAGTCTAGTGGGAGAATCACATGATTCCACTAGAGTGAAAGGTGAGTGGCAAAAGATGCATCATCTGGGGATAACTCTGAGAGACCAAAAGAAGGGACAGAGGTACAGGTCACCATAACGGAGTCACAAGCAGATGACCAGTATTCTTATTATTGCAATGTACTCTTTTCAGCCGAGGGAAGGGGATTTGACTATGGAGTCAGTTCTCAGGTAGATGACCTATGAATTCATTTTAGACCATTTTTCTTACCCTACCAGTTGCAGACAGTGCTCATAGGAGAAAGGGTAGAAATGCACAGACTGATGATGTAAAGATTAAGGAAAATTAAAGGTTCTGCCTTTGACGGACGCAGATTATAAAATCACTACACACGCTGCTGAAATGTCCTTGGTATGTACTCCTCAGGTAATGTGTGAGATACCCTATGGTCTTTTGATGACTAGAGGTACCAAGTAAAACCTGAACTATACTCATACATTGATTCAAGACAAACCAAGTGCTGTTTACTCAAGATACTGAAAACTATGCAGCCCATTAGAGTTATAGGTGAATACCAATCCCCACTTAGTTATTGTTTGATGGGCCATGAATTCTGGCTCATGGGGAGCACTGTTTGACTGAAGGCTGACCCTGAAATGACCAAACCAGAACTTTAAATTTCCATGGAACAAATGAACTCAAAACATCATCTTCCACTAACTTAGTTTAGAGGTTTCTTAGTTTTAGAATTGCTATTCCTACAGGATTAATTATAAATAGTTATCTACTGATATCTACTGTAATACATTTTGCTTCTGACCATGCACCACTGAGTTTTATAATGGGTTGTGCATACACTGCAAATGTAAAACAATATTTTCATTGATAAATCTCATGCAACATGTGTTTGTGTTTCCTATGAGATTTAATAATGCAATGGGACAGCTGTATAAGAACTAGGAAGTAATTTTTTCTCACTAAGCAAAAGTTCAATAACATTAAGACTTAGAGCCAAAGTCAGCTCTGCAAAGCAGGCACATTGCCTGTTAACTTCCTATCAGCTGCTGGGTCCATCCCCGTTATGAACACCAGTTCTTCCTGTCCACTGTGCTGATGTCCAGATTTTCCTTACTCCACTGACTGAGGGATGGGTCCAGAATCAATAGCATGTGTCATGTGGAGAGAGAAGAGGGAATTAGAATCATAGACTCATAGAATATCAAGGTTGGAAGGGATCTCAGGAAGTCATCTAGTCCAACCCCATACTCAAAGCAGGACCAATCCCCAACTAAATCATTCCAGGAAGGGAATGTGATGCAGGATTCATTCTTCCTCCCAACACCCATAATCACTCCATGGTATGTGCTCTCATGGAGCCCAACTGAAATGCTAGGACAATTGCCAGTCCCCCAGATACATACACCTGACAATTAGTTAGTTTCTAGACAGCAAAAGTAGGACAGAGGTGGCAGGAGGAGAGATCCTTTTCCAGGTATTCTTCAAAATGATGCATTTATTTTTATGTCTAGAATGCCAATAACTAGGTGGAGAAAGGAGGGGGAAATCATCCATATTTTATTTACGGAATGCATGTATTGCAATGTTGGCTCCAAACCCAAAGCTATGTAACCATCACCTGTTATCTAACAGACTTTTTCCCCAGCTGTGAAGCCAATTTGGGTTAGTTTGTTGTTTTTTCTAACTACAACATTTCAATAGGTAGCTCTCCTGCATGTTTTTTCATGGATGTCCTGAATATCATTTTTTAAGGTCCATCAGTGAATAATGAGAAATGGTCAGTCTTCCTTTGATACAGAAATAGGTCAAATATTTGTTTCTGGTGTCTTCTCTTCTCCTCTTGTATACTGTGCCCACACACATATGTTGTACTTGTATGGTTGTGCTGTAATGTTTCTCCTATGATTTCTCTCTTATACTGTTTTTTATTTTGTTATTGGTAAATAAAATGCCCCGGTTTACATCTGAGAATCATTTTGAGGAAGACAAAGGGCCTGTTTCTTATACTCTCAATGGGCACATTCCTGGAGTATGGCCCGACCCAATATAAATTAGAGTATCAAAAAACTGTCAGTTAGAGATTTATAGTCCCCATGACATTCGGAAAGTGGGTATCATGGGAGGTAGTGTCATAGAAAATGAGAGTATGATGCACTGTACCTCAAAGTAGCACCTTGTAACCCCCATATTCATCATTGGTTATATGGTTGTGATATTTCATACAAAACATACCTTGTAAGGTAACATATGAAAGTCATGATCTGCTGAAACTCACTGTTCTGTCAAAATATGCATATCACTACTCTGTATGAAGTTAGAAGATTTTATTATATTGTTGTTGAAATATTTTGTGAATCGCCTACTGCTAGGTCTCAAGTGGCAACAAAGTGACCCACACCGAGGTGGATATTGAACAACCATCACCAGCCATTGACCAGCATTGCTCAACTCTGTGACTCATGACCCACCTGGACATGTCCGGGCCAGTATCTTTCCTGGGACTGGAACTGGGAGTATGAAATAAGGGACAGTGGCATCATAAGACCACCTCTCTCCTCCCCCACCTACTCTGAAGGCAACAAGAATGCTGGGAAGACAAAGACTTTGAACTGAGGAGACTGGTCTCAGGCTGAGACAGGAATTTAGCCTGTGTATTAAGAATTGTAACCTGTCTGCAACATCCAGTGGGGTGAGAAAAGCTGTTTGATTCAAATCTTACCGAGTCTGATAAAGTTTACAATTTAGAATGTGTGTTTACTTTTATTTCTTAGGTAACTTTCTCTGACCTTTATGCCTACTATTTATAATCACTTAAAATCTATCTTTCTGTAGTCAATAAACTTATTTTAATGTTTTATCTTTACCAGTGAGTTTGTCTAAACTGTTTGGTTTACAAAGCCTGGTGTATGTCCATTACCTACTCCTGGGGAAATTTTGCACCAACAAAAATTTAAAATTCTGCACACAATATTTTAAAATTCTGCAAAAATCTGCATTTTTATTTGTCAAAATAACACAATATAATCACACCAATTTCAATTATTTTGGTAATTAATTTCAAAATGCCTGTCAGCAAGTATGTCTGTAACAATACAGATAAAAAACAAAGATTCAGGAAATGTTTTTTTGACAAATAGATTCCTTACTAGGCAAATTAATACAGTACTTTGAGTAATTCTTTTAAACTACAGTACAGAACCATATTTCCCACGCCCCTCAGAAGCAGTGCAAAGGCTTGGGGGAATCAGGGGTAATGGAGGAGCTGAAGAAGAGGGAATGAACCTCGGAGTGAACCTGGAGGGTTGTTAGGTGTGGGTGGGAGAAGTATGGAAGAATTTAGATTTTTGGGGGTGGAAGGAGTGATGGTTAGGGAATTGAGAAGCCTCCCAAATGCAGACCCTGAATGACCCTTAGCATCTCCCATTCAGTCAGGCACATCTGCCCCTGTCCCCATGTGGCCCTGCATCCCCTACTCCTGTCCCCATGTGGCCATGCAGCCTACTTACCCTCACATCCCCATGTGGCCTTGCAGCCCCCCTTGCATTCAGCACCTGGCTCAGTGTTGTCACCCCACTAGCTCCTGAGTTCATACCCCAGTCTGTCCCCTCCCTAGCCCTTCTGAACCCCAGTCTGTGACCCCCTGAAGCCCTGTGTGTCCCACTCTCTCTGTCCCCACATATCCTCTGCCTCCTAACCTGGCTCTGTGAGCAGGGTGTTGTGATGAATGCAGCCAGCTGCTGGCTGTTACTGCCGGTCAGTTGACTTCTGGCTGTTTTGGCACCACAGCAGTCTCTAGTGAGTGAAAGGCAGAATTGCAGCACTTCTCTGGCAGAATGTTTTTTCTGCACAGAAAAAAAATTCTGCACGTGTGCAGTGGCACAGAATTCTCCCAGGTGTAACTATCCTTTGACAAAGCAGTGAACTAATTAATGAGCTTGCATTGTTCAAGAGAAGGTCTTGAGCAGTGTAAAATAGTACATTTCTGGGGTGCAAGGCTGGGTGCTGGGGGGGATTTGCCGGTGTCTCCCTCTGTACAGTTCCTGAGTGGCTTAGAGAGCATTCATGCATCTTAGCTGGGTATACCTCCGCATGTTGTTGACTGAGTGGCAACAGCAGCTGGAGATGTTTGCTGCTTGTCACTAGCAAAGTATCATGAGAGACAGCCCAGGCTGTAAAGTTAAGGGGGCAGAGAGGTTCTACAGTTCCAGGTTATGTACCCCAGGGATCCTGTCACAGATTATTTACACAGACTTCCCCAAAATGAGAGCTTTGGCTATATTTGAATGTCACTAGTAGCAACTAAATATAAAAGATTTCCAGCAAAAATAATATATTGGCATCAGAGGTTTGTATAAATAAATAGTTTTCTCATCAGATTCAATGGGAACAGGAATGGGCCCCCAAAAAGTAACAATTACTCCTAATCTGGGCTGAAATCTTCTCCCTTTTTACAGTATACATTTACCATTACAGTAAACAATTCTTTTCAGTTTGGATTTTATTTCTTTGACACCATGGACCACATGCTCCCCTCTACCCATGCACAGAATTCCCACTGACATCAACAAATTGGCATTCTCCAGCGCTTGGTGATTAACTGACTGTTTCTGTATATGGAGTGTAAATTAGAAATGGGTCAGAATCAAAATACTCACTGAAACTATGTAAGTATTTGTGGGTAACCCCACTATTTCATTGTTAACCACAACCAGGAGTAGTCATTCAGTGACATCTGGAGGTTAAAGTGCAGTTATGCTTAGAAAAGTGACTAAGAACAAATGGCATCTTCTAAGATCTCATACAGAACCTCTGCTCTGAGAGTGAAATTCATTCTTGTTCGGAGAGCCTGCACTAAGCCCATGCAATACTTGAACCCCATTTAAGCCTTCAAAATAGGGCTCAAGTGGGACTTGACAGTTGTGTAGGCCTTTTGCAGGCACCTTGCGAAGGGGATAAATTTCACTCTTTCTACTTAATTCCAGTCAAACCCGCTTACTTTAGTATCAAAAATAAGATTTTACTACATTTTATTCTAGTTTGGCTGGACAACCCAGACTGTGGGAAAGCGAGCTGGATTCAATTCTAGTTTACATATCACCTCTTATAGTTATAAAGTGCCATCACCACAAAAACTGTGTTATATTTGAGTAAATAAACTATAATCGATGTTGCTTTTTAAGTCAAAAGCACTATCTGGCACTCGATTATTAGCCTTCTCATCAGAGAATATAAGAATTGCATAAAGCATGGAGACTGAGCTCCCCTATCATCCAAAACATGGGGCCTCCCAAGTGAGCATTAGTTCACATGAGCAGAACAGTTTGGGTAGCTTGCATTTACAGCGCTCATGTTGTAACTGATCTAAGGATATATTCAAGTCTTCAGTGTCCAGCACTGTCATTCAGGCACCCTTCCCAAAGCACTAAAATCCACTTTTCAAAGAAACCAGCCCATCTCCATCTTTTGAAGAAGTCAACAAATGTGTATATTATAAAAGATGAAAAAGTTAGAGTTAAGTAAGAAATAGTTGATATTAGGATGGATGGTCTTGTGGCTGGGACTGAAAAGATGTGGGTTTAATTCCCTGCTCTATCATAGATCTCCTGAGTAATTTTGGACTAGTCGCTTAGAGTCAGATCCTTAAAAGGCATTTAGGCATCTAACTCCCATTAAAATCAATAAGGCCATTAAATACTGTTAAGGATCTGGCCTTTAATCTTTCTGTGCCTCAGTTCCCCATCTGTAAAATGGGGATAACCATCCTTTCTTTGTATTCTCTATTTAGAATGTAACCTCTTCATTGCAAAGACTTTCTTTCATGATGTGTCTGTACAGTGCCTAGCACAATAGGGCCTCAAGCCCAGTTGGGGGGTCTAGGTGCTACTGTAACATAAATCACAATAGTAAACATTAATTCCTAAGTACTGGAGGTGAACAAAATAATTAGGTTCTCATACACCCCACCCCTGTCTACCCCTTTCAAAGTTTCACCCATCTCTCAACCTGAGGATCAGGAAATTTTCATTCAGGAATACCCCGTCCTATTGCCTCAACATGTTCCCTACATGCTCCCATATTACATATGGTATATCGCCTGCTACCGCCATAGAACACCATGTCTCTCCAGAAGATGGTGCATGAAGCTGGCCTTCAAGCTTCTTCAGGGCTAGCCTGGTGTTTCCCTCTTCACAATCAAATCTAGTCTTATATTTATTGGCGTAGGGATAGCTCCTGCCCCAGTTCTGGGGAGGCAGAATCTCAGCTCCTTACACTGAGTCCTATTGACCTGCTGTTTAAAATATGAAAGACACTCTGGAAGACTCATAGAGCTCCAGGGTATTTTGAAGATCCTCCTATCATTTCCACAAGAGTCTCCAGTCTTAAATGACAGTGTGTGCATGTGGGAATTGAGACCTCGTGAATAGGACTTTTCCCAAATGAAGGATGCCTTCAACAAGGCTCATATATGAGGAAGTTACAACTTTACCTGTTTGTATTCTCAATTTGTTTTGACTTGTGGATAAGGATGGCTGTAGAGGGAAAATGCAGGATAAATTGTTCACTGTCTCAGTAAAAGACCATCACATTAAAAAGAGAATAATCCTGTGTCTTTTAACTCATTGAAAACTGACCTTCCTTAGCTTGAAACTGCATATAGAAAGTCCCAGGACAGGTTGTTCTGACATTCTTTTAACATCATCTCATCATCACAGCCAAAACTAATCACAAGAATATTACCCAATGACAGGTGCATTTATTCTGTCAATTAAATCAGATGGTTAAATCGAAATGTGCCCCAAATCTCTCTTGTTTGCATTATCCATATTGGCATTTCTTGGCTGTGGTTCATTGCTGGCTGGAAGTCATCCAACCCCTGCAGTCACTTCGCAATTCTGTGCCAGCAAGTTTCCATGCTCTGCAGCAGCCATTACAATGAGACCAGAGTGGCCCTACAGGACTGACCTGAAATGTTATATTGCTTCACTAAGACTTATTTTTTAAAAAGAAAGGAGGAGACCGAGATCGATGCTTTTGGAATGAGAAAGGATATATCATCTCATGGCTAAATATGGATGGCGTGCAGGTGATATGAAATAGAGAATCTAAATCCTAAGAGAGACTTTAACATGATCTGTAGACTATAAAATGTTCAAGAATCAGATATACAACTTGCCCTCATTATAAGGCTCTTTTATAAAAGTTACTCAGATGTTTAAAAAAGGAATGTATTGGTGATAATAATTCAATCCATCTGCTTCAGACTTCTTTTTAATTATGAAAAAAAGCAATGGACATTGAAGTATAATTGTGGTGCAAATCAACAAGAACAAATCAAAGAAGAGTTAAAACCAAAACACTAGCCATAAGCTATCTCATCTGTCAGTTACTGGAGAGGTCTCTGAGCAGTGGATGAGTTTACATAACATATTTGCTGCAATACCTTGTTGCACTGGGGCAGGTTAAAGGCCAGGATGATTTTGATCTCACCCACATGCTGTGCTGCGTGGACTGCGTAGACTGTTGGCACTTCATCAGTTGAAACTGAGCCAATCACTGTGCACGCCAGTATATTTCAGATATGACTCCAGATTGTCTTGTTCATGGTGCCTTGTGGTAAAGCCTTATTACTACTTTAAAAGTGAGTAGTTTTCTGGGGTGGGGGGGGTTACTGGGAAGAGTGAGGAGGACTAGCATTGTATTATTTAATGAAATCTGAAGGAGGGACAAGAAAATATTTTAGGACCAAATTCACTCTGGTTGCTGGAGGAAGATGTGCATTGTATTCCCTTCTCAAGGCAGGAGGATACACTTTGATGGGACATGTGCTCCCAGAGGAAGGCAGGCAATGTTGTTCTCTCTCAGGGGTGTGTAGCTATAATTTGTGCTTGGGGCTCCCTAAAAAACCACTCCTGGAAGAAGGGAATATGCAGAGGGGGATATATACAGACTTGGTCCATTATCCCAGCCACCCTGGTCCCACTCCTGCCCTGCATAGAGCTGAACCCCCTTCCCGTACCACTGAGCACTCTCCTCCCCTCCTTGGAAGAATTTCCACCACTGTCAGACTCACACCCTGATTCACCCCAGCAGCAGATGATGTAAACCATGCCTGAATCTAGCCAAATATAAAACAGACCAAAACGCAGAGCCATTGCTATCCGTCATGTAAAGATAAATATATATACATAGATGCTGCGCTACTTTAGAATGCATTGTTCAGCACCTGCTCAATTTTTACACACATCAGTAATTTTGCTCATGTGAGTAGCCCTTTTGTCTTCCAAGGCATTACTCACACAAGTAAAGTTACTCATTGGTGAAACTATGAACAGGATTGGACTCCTGAAGAGCTTCCAGACTGGCCAGTGAATACCATTTTTAATGCAAGATTTAAAAATATTATCGTTTACAGCCAGCACATTCACACAACTCACAAGGAAGCCGAGAGTTTGGAGCAAGAACGGATGCAGCCCCATAAAACACTGATGCAGAAATTTTTCTTGTCAGTGTGAATTATCTACCTAAGGGCTCATCTATATGGCGCCGCAGTCTGGGTTACAGGGCTGTGAATTGTTGAGCACTCTAAGGTGCTGCACCCTAACTGCCCCGTGTAGACTCTGCTGGCATGAACTAAAAGGTACCTAGTTTATGTTTACATAGTTCCATTTGAAAGTATATTGTGAATGTATAATTAACCATTTCTACTTCTTTCCCATGCTATGTCTTGTTATGATGATTCTCATAAATGGCTCTGTTTGTTTTATGTTATTATTCAGCTGCAAAATTAAAAGTGAAAAACTGATGACCTGTCTCATGATCATTGGTTTGGTTTCACATTCCTAAGCAGTTATAAACTAATGGTTATACATTCTATTAATTAATTATCACTATTATTGGGGGAAAGATGGGTTAATGAATGTTAGGCCCTGAACCTTCAATATGATACATGACAGTGATTTCCTGTACCCATGTGAAGCCCAATTGACTTCAGTGAGACTTTTTACAAGCACACAGGTTTGCCCTTATGTATCAGATTGCAGGATCAGGGTTATAGGCTGCAAACACATGGTGTTTCTCACTGAGTCTGAAATTTATGTATAAATAATACATTTTGTATTTTTCCTGTGATAGTGCTTGTCCTTGTTGTGATGTTCTCCTCCCCTTCTTCTCCATCTCGTCTAATGTGTTATGATAGTATTCACTAATTAGAATTATCTTTAAGAAAACCAATCACATTGTGCTAAAAAGAAATGAAAGAATTTAACATGTGCTGAGATTAACAGTGCTGAGAGTAATGTTCACTACTTACAGCAGAGGGAGCCCCAAAACAAACACACAAAACACTCTTTGTGTAGGTCCTACATTAATAGTGACTAGTGTTTTAGCCATTTTAAAAAATTCTTCGCAACAGAGTAGTGGACTTTTAAAAATATTTACGAGATTGAAGGACTATCCTGAAACATGGACGTGGATTAAAGTCCATGGGACTGCTGTATGTGAAGAATTTGGCCCTTCCGATATATTTTCCCTTATGTTAAAAGAATTTTAAAATTGGCCAGTAGAGTGGGTTGAAAAAATTCAAATTTTCTCTATTTTTTGTAAACTTTAATATTTATTTATTTATTTATTTACTTATGGTTTTCAACCAATTTCTAGAGGACACAAAAAATACATTTTTCCTGCATTTTTAAACCAGCTCTAACTGTCCAGATTAAAATCTTAGGTTGTTATACTCCTTTCATTTGGTCTGGGTTTTAACCTTGGAGCAACTTTATTGATGTGAATCATGATTTACTGTCATGTGAGAGAAGATTCTGACTCCCAAAGAACTCATCATTAGATTCCTTTTACTTTGCTGTTAGACTAGCACAATATACAACATAGACAGAAATGGGAGAATTGCGAAGCGGATTTTTTAAAACTTCATGCTTTCGTTTTTGCTGCTTAAAGGAAGAAAGCTGGAGAAAAACTACTGATCTTTACACAAGGCCATGAAAAGGAAATGTTTACCTTAAATGGAGATTAAGTAAAGCATAAATTAAAGTATATAATTACCCTATGCTTTCTTTAGATAAAATTACTTACTGCCTGCTTGATGCACTCCATTTGTATCTATCATTTTAAAAATCGTGAAACATACATTATACATACAGTATGTCTGTTAAATTATATCTTCAGTTAATAAAAAAAAGTGTATATAAGGTTTTCTTTTCAGTTGTGTTTCACGTCTTCTAATTTACCAATAATTCCAATGGCCATTTAGGGGAATATGTTGTAGGAACAACAGTTCAGCAATATTAAGTAAGGTAACCATATGTCTACTACTTCTACCGTACTGTTTGTCACTTCCCCAGACTCTGGGTGGATTAGATCTCTCATCAGTTTGCATGCTGATGGCATGTCTGTTGCAGGTGCTTTGTTGATATAACATAAAACACAAATTTCAGGAAGCTAGACTCTCTAATGCATACAGGAATATTAGCTACTTGCCTTCGCTTAAGCGGCAATTCACAGAGGTCTCCTTTAAGACTCTTAATTTATAATATATTTTATATATCATCATGAGTGAATGGCTGCCCCCAGATAGCTGACACAGTGCCCAGGATATTCAGAGCTTACTGGTTCTGATCATCTTATGGTTTATCTCTGGAGCTCAGTAATAGAAGCAAACTGATTATAGAACTATATTTTCACAAGCAAAAAAGAAATATATGTGTCAATGAACAATCTTCCTTCTGTTAAACTCTAAGAAAGGGTTCTCACCTTGGTGCAGAGGTTGTAAAGTAATGAATCTTTAAATATAGCTAAACACAAAGCCCTATTTAAAGCTGCCATTCCACTTTTCTCTGATTCACTGATTTTGTCCATCTTAAGAAATGGCAATAATGTAGAAATTTATATAAAGCAAGGTGGTATATCGGCTAAGTAGAAGGTTAAGTAGAAGGTTAAAAATTGGCACAAACTTATCCCATCATCACAAATGATATTATCCTGGGTTTGAGGTTTTCCACAGCTCTGAATAGCCCACCTCTCTCCGCTCATTCTCTGCACAAATTAAAGTGTAGGTGCACATTGTCTCCAAGAGAAAATCAAGCAAGAGGTAGAATATAAAAACAACACAAGAGGAGAATCTCTAAGTTTATATTTTTATGTTAATGTGCTGGTAAGAAAAGGGCCTCGTTTGGGGAACCATAAAAAAAAAAGCATTAGAAGATCTCCAAGTTAGAGCATAGATGTTTTCTATGCAGATGGAGGATTTAAAAGAAGCAAAATGATAACCACATAGTCAAGAGACTAGAAAAGAGACCTTGATGTTTGATAGTTGTAATAACCTGCAGAGTGCTCTAATGGCTCAGGGATCAGGTGCAGAACTACAGCAATAACAAGAGCTGAATAATTATCTCAGCCATATCTGTATAACCAAAGTCCCAGAGTATGAACTATATAAGGAGGCTTCTGCTGCCTCTCCAAGATTTCCTGAAATGTTAAATCACTGAATTGGGAGCACTTCCAGCATTAGTACTGCCCAGTTAGAAAGAAATAAAGCCCAGAAACCTCCAGTGGCAGTTCTAATGTCTTTGTTAATTATGAATTATGGGTAAACATGCAGACTCACAGAGGTCACGGCTGTCAGCAACAATACTTTTCAAGAAGGATTTTTATGAGGGTCTTTTTCATTTTGCTATAATGTCCTTTATATATACACATAAACTCCACCAAGAATGTGAAAAAATAGTGTTTGTTTTTAGGGGAGGTGTATTTATTTTCCATTTGTTTTTCCCCTTCTGTAGAATCATGTATCCATTGCCAGTATAGCCCAGTTCATAACTATAATCTCCTCTGTGAATAACAACAGCTGTACAATTCCAAGGACTAGGCAGAAAGAGTCATTGGGGCTGAGGTTAGGTTAATGATCAGACACTCTGTTAACAAGAAAGTAGTGGTTTTCAAAGTGAACGGCCAGTCGGTATCCCATCATCTGTAGTCACCTTTCACATACAATAGAGAAATAAAAGCTGCATACAGTATCCTTGATTAACCTCGCTTAAATGGCAACGCTGATCTCAAATCTGTCCCATGGGTGTATATAAACAGGATTAAAATTATATTATGTGTGGATCCTGCCCAACAAAAGCAACTGGCACAAAATCATTTTAATTAGGTGGTAGAGGCTTTGGCATTTATTCTTTTTTGTCCCATTCAAAGAACTTTTGGAACTTAATATAAGATATAGAAGGAATAGAGGTGCTTTAGAGATAATATTAAATAGCATGTTGACATGATTGCAGGGTAGATTGTAAAATGACCATATCAAAATCAGATGATAACATTCAACTTATCTCAGTAAATTCTATGTAGAGAATATAATCAAGGAACAAATTATAAATCTAATACTATAGACTTTCCAGTTTTAAATGTAGGTGATGGATTCAGAACCCACTAAATTTATAATAATGGATTTAGACAAATCAAACTCAAAAGATCCAAGTTCAGATTTTTAGTAAATGGGCTATAACTAGTTGAGCTAGGTGAAACTTTCCTAATAAAGCAAGAAACCATATGAACCTCAACTGGTTTCAAGTTCATTTTCAGCCCATGAAAATTAAACCTTGCAAGACATCATAGATATTTCTGCTGACTCTGGATAGTCATGTTTCTTGAGACTGAGTGTCGTAATTTTGTTTTGGTCTCATAATAAAGCTTGTGGCAGTCAAATATATGGCTGGACTTCTGAGTCAAATTAAGCTGAACCCTTGTGAATCCTTGTAAACATCTGTGCAATGTGAAACCAAAGATTTCAAAGTCTGCTGAAAACTCATTTGGAAACTTGAGTACTTCTCACAGCACTGTTCACCATCAGTAAAGTTTAACTATCTTTGATCATGCCATTCATGAATGGGTGAAAGGGTTTTAATCCTCCTAGAGGTTAAGTCAGGCATGACTCAGAAAAGTTTAAAAGTGAGTCAGTAGATGCTGATTCCTGCCATGTGATAGGGATGCAACATTTTGCAATCCTGGCCCATGTCATCTGATTGGAGCCAGGAAATTAAGGCAAGCACTCCTGTGTCAGACCCTTATTACATGGTGTCAGAAGTTAACTATATTTTTTCATAAAAATAGAGCAACCTAAATCTCCCAGTCTGAGAGAGAACCTGGCAGAAAGGAGAGGAGGTGGCTGCAGAGCTTCCAAATGTTCCTGGAAGCAAGTGGCATTGCAGAGATATCAGAGATTATAAAATCCTCTCCCTGCTATATAGTGCAGACCACACACTTTGGAATCCGTGATATATTCTAGTGGGAGCATGATGGCAACACAAGAATGTAATATGCACAAAGGCACATTTTCCTTACCAAAAAATATCTTTCAGGCAAGATGCCTGACCCTTATGTTACAGTCCCACATAATAAAGCAAAGTCATGTGTACTTGAATAGTTAACAGATGGACTAATTAGATGCTAAATTATTTCTGGTATAACTGATAGCCAGTGAAACCAAGGTTATTGAGGGAAATAGACTTGACTTTGCAAAGAGTAGATATTTTCAGGGCTGACAAAAACTGCTTCCCAAATGAAAGGGTTAACAAAGAGTGAAAGAACAGAAGTGCAGCTAATTAAAAAAGCATACCAAGGCAGGCAGAATGAATGCAAGGGTAAGCAAATGGCAGAGACCTGATTTGTTTGCAATAAATGAAGAGGCAATCATGAAATAATGTAAAGATAGCCAGGATGGAGGGTGAGGCACAATACAGGCAATAAAAGCAGTCATATTGAAAAAGTATCCCTCTCGAGTCACTGCATAAATTGTAAAGAAATATCAAATTAAAATATATACATGAACATACAGGTGAAGAACAAAGTTTGACCATGATGAAAAAGACCTCTTTGTGGGCCTCTAATTAAATGTAGAAAGTAAGATTCTACAATCTGTTAGTTTGTGACATTGAAAATAAATTAACAAAAAGTGAATTTCAAAATAGATACTGGAGTGGATTTTAATGTAAACGGTAAACATATAAAGATTACTAGACTGCCCAATGTTAAAAAAGAAAACTAAGTTTGTTGCAAATAGCAGGTACAAAATAAGCTCATCTGGCAAAACCCACTGGTATTTCATTATTATTTTATCTACCTAAATCATTTTAATTGAATGAACAGTTTAAGATCTCAGTTGATGCCAGATCACATGGGTTGAGGGCTGTCCTGCTACAAGATGAATGCCCAGGAATACATGCTTCCAGAGCTTGGACCATAACTAAACAGAACTATGCTCAGAATAAATAAGACATACTAGCAATTTTTATGGTTGTGAGCTGTTCCATTAATATGTCTCTGGGCCAAAACTGGTCAAGGTAGAATCGGTCTATCAAAATTTTGAAGCCATATTATAGAAACCATTGTATAAAGCAATGCCCAGACTTCAGAAAATGATCATGAAATTGCAAAACTACTGATTAAATAAGAAATACAAGCCCAGTAAGGAGCTTATTATAGTGGGCTTGCTTTTAAGAGAATTTCGAAGTAGTGAAAGCAAGGAGCTGCAAGGAAGAGGAGTGTGAAGTAAATATGAGTTAAGTACTGCCTATTTCTGTAACAAAATGTGACAAACTCAGACAAGAAACACAAAGTGACTCAAGCTTACAAGACTTGAGAGAGTAATTCTAGGCAGATGACTGACAGAAAAAGCCCACACATCTGAAAGTATAAAAACTTATTGACACAATGCAGATGAATTGCTACATATAAAGGGATTCAGTACAAAGAACATCATGACATAATAATACACAGCATGAGGTCAGAAATTGTAAACATAATTCACAGTGTCCATCTGGGTCTTAAGAAATATAAGAAAAGAGCCCAACATATCTTATTTTAGTCAGGCTGAATTCTGTCATTGAAGGTCAGAAGTTAAATCCTGGCTCCATTGATGTTAATAGCAAAACTCCAAATGAATTCAGGGGAATCAGGATTTCTCCCTAGATATGAAATCAGCAACAATAAATGTAGGAAACATAATGAAAAAGAAACACTGAAATCATAAGATTCCTGATCACACTTGATCCAAAGTTGGTGCTGTTCCATTTGAATTTAATGGAAAGGATTACCCACAATTAGTGGACCACTGCACATATTGAGCCTAATGCAAAGACCACTGATGTCAATGGGAGTCTTTCCATTGACTTCAGTGTGCTTTGAATCAGGCCCATATTATTATTTTTAATTGGACTGTTGCACAAAACATTGAGTAGCACTGTAATAACATGTTGTAAATCACAGTGTGGTTGCTATGGGATTCCAGGTGGGTTAATAATGAGTGATAGCCCATGAATCATCAGTAACTCATTTTGGCAATTCCTTTTGCTAGGTCAGTTCAAGCACACTATATCAAGCCCTTACTTAGTTTGGTGGGGTACCAGAAAATTCAGTACAAATAGCAAGGAACTTGGTAGGAAAAAAGAAGCCACTAGCAGAATCAAGAGATCATACTAACTGAGCATTGTTAGACTATAACAACAAACCTCACAATGCTTTACTTTGATCTCTGGTTCAGAAAGTTATGGGCAGAAGGAAAAAACAGAACATTGTGCCAACATCAGAAAAGTTTCTTGAACCAAAAACAAGTAAGCCTGAAGTTATTAAAGAAGTCAGGAAACTAGAGTAGAAAAAATGCTAGGATAAGGATGCCAAACAGTTCCAACACTGGAAGTGGGACAAAATGTTAGATTTCAAACAAAGTGGCAAGCAACCTAAGTTAACAGCTACATCATCCACACCGAGGTCATTGTGAGGTGCTGTTCACACCACATCAGCCCCTGAAGGCTAGGTGGGCCAGTTAATCATCTAGGTTGTACCTGGAGAAGGAGCCAGGGAACAATGAAGACTAATTAAAGGATGAAGTTCACCTGGACAGAAACAGGTAGGGCTTGTATAAAACCAGGTAGCTGAAGGTAGGAAGGGGGCTGCATGGAGGTGGTCTGTAGTCACTCTCTCTGAAGCTAGGGAGAGAAGGGAGCTTGGCTTGGAGAGAAAGACATCTTTGGTGGAGAAGGAGCCTGATAGAGACAATGCAGGAAGCAGTGCAGGGAAACAGCAGCAAGGTGAGGGGCAGGGCAGACCTTAGCTACTGGTTGCAGGGTCTGTGGGCTGGAACTTGGAGAAGAGGTGGGCTTGGGTTCCCCCTACAACCACCATGGAAGTGGTGGCACTTAGATCCTAGTGAGCACCCCATCCTGGCCATCCACTGTGAGGGGAAACCAAGCCTCTGTGCTCTGGATCCCCAGAGTGTTTTCAAGCACCTAGAGCCTCAGCAAGCTACAAGCTTCAGTTTTTCCCTTGGCCTCTTTGGCACATTTCCTGGGCTTGCTTGCTTCCCCTTCTGCATGCCTTCTGCCAGAACTCCACCTCAAAGGTGTGAAGCTTCTAGTTTACAGCCTAACTCTCTCAGGGGCACACAGCAGCTGTGAAGCAGTCAACACTCTCACTTTGTACAGACTAACACCTTTTTGCTGTTTTATACTTCACCATGTAAAGCCCAGAATAGTACAGCTCATCCAGAATAATAAACATCTGAAACTGCAATGTCCCTCACTAGCTCACCCTTCTCTTGTGAGTCCTTGGAGAACCATCTGCATCCAAGAAGGCAGGCAGGGTGTCCCCTGCCTCATGCAGACTCTTACATGGTGAGTGGTCTTTCTGTCATGGACTAGAGAAAAACCTTCCCTAGCAGACCAGCCTCTGCACTTTCAGAACATTCAGTCCCCTGTGTCAAGCAACCCCTTTGCCAGCTTCCCCGTATGACCACAAATCCCTGTCAGAGGACTTTGTTGCCAAGGTGACTTCCCTCCTGCTAAACGAGCTCTTCTGGGCATGGAACAGTCTTTTGTCTAGAGTGACTAGACTTCCAGTGATTGAGTACTCAAGAGTCTACTACCCTCTGTTGTTGTTTTGCCATCAGAGTTTGGAATCTCAACCCACTATGGAGGCAAACAGACCACAGAAAAAAACAAAAGATTACGCATTCAAAATGGAGTGTTTGGCCTGATGCAGATACAAAATCTCACACAGAATTCATAAATTGCACAGGCATATCCTCAATTCATCACAACACCCACTCACTGACAATGAAAATCCTAATTTGCATATTTGGTACATTAATGGTTGTTCGTTTTGGGGTAATGTATTTAACAGAAGGCACTGGAGTCATTGGATACAGACCTCTGCCCTGTGACAGAGGGAAGCTGATCCATGTCAGCTGACTGTGGCCAGGAACCAACACTCTAGTGTGCCAACATCTTTATTACAAAAGCGATGATTAAAAAGCAAGCCTGATATCCCATTTTTTGCACTTTTCTTTTTGTTTGTTTGCTTCTGGTCTTTTTTGAGTGGAAAAGATACATTAGAGACTACTTGGATACATTTAGGGTGTCAAGCTTGCCTTGTATTATTTTTAATAATTATAATGACAGATCTGTGCAAAAAGCCTTCTCTTCCCTCTGTGACTGTCCAGAACATTACACACCATTCTATCATACACACACCTAGCCACAGTGGCGTGTGCATTCATGACCTTTGGCTTGACTACTGCAACTCATACATAGGAATGAAGCTGAAAAAGCTCCAGCAGGTATAGAACACAGAAATTGATGTGCTTAGAAATGTAGATTGCCATGAACACTCTACTTTCTGCACTGACTCCCTTCTAAATACACAGTATAGTTCAAGGTCTCTGTCCTGATATTCAAAGCCCTCCATTCGACTGGCCCTACTTACCTTAGGGATCATCTCCCTCCCACAGCAGCTATATTCCACTGCAACAATGAAATGGTAAACCAATAGAGTGAAGTATGGAAATGCAGGAGAAGGAAATTTCACAGAAGCAGGACCTCAGCTCAGAACTCATTCCCACACGAATAGGCACAATCCTGGAGCTAACTACTTTAAGAATTAAATGCAAAACTTATCTTTTTGATTTAGCTTTTCCTTCATAATTCCATGTATACACAACACTCAGTTACTCATGCGCGCGCGCACACACACACACACACACACACACACACACACACTGTATAATTATGACATTACCAGGGTACAATCTGGACTGCTGAACAGCTATGTCCCCCCAGTTCTCCAACCTAAGGTGCCTCTTACACTGCTTTACTATGAGAACAGCCACTCCTGGCCAGTTAACACAGTGTCTTCAGCATGTAACTTGCTCCCACTTACATGGTATTGAATGCTACTAGCTAGCCACTCATGAATTAAACTGCAAGGCAACACCAGCAACCTCTCTAGTCCCAGACTTTTCCCCAGAAATATGCATTTTGTACTGTCAAATACACTGCTTAACAAAGCAAAGTCCGTCATTTCATCAATGCAAAATTATATGCGCTGGCCTTGTTATCCTAAATGGAGCTTCCCACACACTTTAATCCAAAACACACTGGTTAATATAAAACAGTAAAATATGTTTATTAACTACAGAAAGAGAAGAAAGATTTTAAGTGACTACAAGTAATGAGGCATAAAAGTCAGGATTGGTTACAAAAAATAAAGGATAAAATGCAAACTGATGGCTAACTTAACAAACTAACAGACTTCAAAGCAAAGGTATTTCTCTCACCACACGTTGCAGTAAATTTCATAGGCTGGGTCTCTTTTCAGCCTGGGATCCCTTCCCCTTAGTTCAGTGTCCTTCAGGTATTCATTGATGACATGAGCAGAGAGATGGGAGGAAGAGGAGTGAAGCCCAATGTTTTCCTCCCCTCTTTGTAATTCAATTTCTTGTGCTAGAAATATCCTTTCTGAATCATGGTGGATGTGAGGTTTGTACCATGTCCATGATGAAAGGTAAATTTCTTGTTTATTCCTTTTCCCCTGCTGGAGAATGGCTGCTTAAGCAGGTGATAGCCCATTAGCACTTGGCTGGGATGCCAGTATGTCTTTGTCTCTGAAAAACTGGTTTGGGCCTGATTTTCTTAACCTTGGAGCATGTTATAACAATGTTATAGGGTAAAGTCTTATAACTTTACATACAGTGTTGACACACATATTTTATCAAGACAACAATGTTCAGCCGATTATGATATTTTCAAATGATACCTCACAAGGCATACTTTGTACAAAATATATCAACCTTATACAAGTGTGAACATGGGGTACAGGCTATCACAACAATCAAGTAGGACGGAAAGGAAGAGAGAGAAACATTGTTATTTCAATTTTTTTAACTTGGCAAGCACTCAAAACTATAAAAAGCAACAGAGAGTCTTGTGGCACCTTTAAGACTAACAGATAACTCAAAACTATGACGACTTTGGCCATATAAATCGATGAGAGAGGGAGGCTTCCATACTTAATCCTTGACCTCCTCAAGCATGTAAAATCAATGACACTACTTATGTGCTTAAAGTTAAGCACATGCTTCACTGCTTACTAAATCGGGGCTTTAGATTGTAAACTCTTTGGAACAGAGTTCATCTTTTCATTATATGCTTTTGCATTATATTGTAGAGTGCCCAGCTCCACGGGGCCCCGATCCCTGACTAGGATGACTACACACTACTGAAATACACATAATAACTGATAGATAGAAGGATTTTTTTAAATGGTCAATCTAGCTCCCAGCATGTGAGGGCTCTAAACATTAAGTGAGGCAATAGCAAACAATGGCCACGCACACTGTGAAAGAGGCAGCTTGATGTGTTATTCCTGTTGCCTTCTCATGTTCCCATTTCTTTCTCATCTCTCATTTTTTTCCTTTATCTTTTTGTTGTTGTTGTTGTTGCCTGAATGTATTTCTAGAGTCCCTTGCCATGGCAACACCTGCAGGTGAAGGCAGAGCTCATCATCTACAAGCTTTTGCCAATGCTGAAGAGGCAACTAATCACTCCACAAGTAGAGAAGTGCTATCTCCAAGATACCGATAAGCAATTTGCAAATGTGGTTGTCCCTGAAGCACATGCTTCTCACAGGTGTTTAACCTGCTTCTGAGAACATCAGTATAAGCACTTTTTCTGCTGTTTACATCTCATCATGTATCTTGCCTGTGCCACTTCACACAGAGCTATAAACTTACATTAACAGAGCAAAGGAGAGACAGGTCACTTCTGCATCAGGTAATATGTGATAGGCATAAACA